>NW_018405506.1:719363-859079 GCF_002113885.1 Mizuhopecten yessoensis
TTAAGGAGGCTCCACCCTTTCGCAATTAGCCATCAGAATTCAATGAAAGTTTCACATGATGGTTATGTCACTATGTAGAGATGATTTTATGAAAATCTAAGCATTCCGATAAACTGGGGATTTATTTGTAAAAAATACCGAAAAATTGAATTTTTGTCAAATTCAACACTTTCACATTTTTTGAGCGTGTGGCATTGTTCAAAACTATTACAACAATAAAATAATGAAAAGAAACATTGCTAATCAACCCTACAAATATTTTATTTATCATAAAATATCTACAACATGTTACAAAAAGCGTTTTTTATTGAAACTATATGGATAAAAGTTACTAAATACAAGCCAAAATCAAACAGGACACATAGTTACATACAAAAAGAGTGAAAAATTGAACCAAATACACACAAAGTCTTTATAATTAATTTATTTTACATTTTACAATTATTTTGATCCTGATGAGAGTTGTCTACCTTGAAAATAATCGGAACTTTTTGCAGAGGGATAGAATTTATACAATGACACTTATTTTATTTAATATACCAAAAACGACGGAAATAAATTAAATTACTATATTTATTTGTCAATTTACTGTTCTTTTATGGAACAAAATTACTCTCAATCATGTACACTTTGGACATCATTCCATAGTCTGCTTACGCATGGTATATTCACATGTCAGGTACATATATAACCATATGCCGTGCACGCACATGCACTTGCATTTTATAGGGATCTTGATATTTTACAAACCACTATTTTCACAGAGTTATTGTAATTGCATTTGTGAACCGATTTATCTGACAGAGCGTAACTCGCTCGACAACAAAAGTCGTAGCTTGTGAACTACTGTTAACACGTGGTACGTACAGGTGAGGTCGGTAAACAAAACACATCAGTCTGCATTCCATGCGCCTCATATACGACCTTCTTGAAGTCGTCTGATCGTATGTCAGTGTTTTCCCGTGAGTTATTTAATGTCTTTGTATCATAAGCTTTATTTCTGAAGTACGTGTGATTACACATTTCCAAGTTAAGTCTAGATATCGGGTGTTGACGTATCACGTCACGCACGTGTACTATTGTTTACCCGGTGTTACTATAATTTACACAACGGTAATGGAATGCCCGATACGCAATACGGAAATGACGACACGAAAATACGACAAGAAAAACATGTGTATTACGAAGGGTGGAAACTCCTTAAAATGACCTTAACTTAGGACGCTAAGCCATGTACAACCACCGATCCCGAAAACAAGAATGACGTAATCTGGTGTCGCAGTGACGTACTTGTGGGTGTTATATCGCAAAAACAAAAGTTTGACGTAATCTGGTGTCGGAGTGACGTACTTGATGGTGTTATATCGCAAAAACAAAAGTTTGACGTAATGTGGTGTCGGAGTGACGTACTTGATGGAGTTATATCGCAAAAACAAAGTTTGACGTAATCTGGTGTCAGAGTGACGTACCTGTGGATGTTATATCGCAAAAAAAACAAAAGTTTGACGTAATTTGATGTCGAGCATATGCATGTTCGTGGGTTATATCGCGGAAACAAGAATCTGACGTTATCCAGCGTCGCATTACGTACTGTGTTTTATCGTTGAAACAAGTGACTGGCGTATTATGGTGTCGCGTTTACGTATTTCAGTATAATATATCGCAGAAAAAAGAATCTGGCTTAATCTGACGTTAGGGTTACGTACTTACATATGTCATATCTTTGAAACACGTACCCTATGTAATCAACAGTACCGATATATAGAACATTGCAGCTTCACTCATAGGGACGTAGCGTTGGTATTGTCATCAGTCTGATATCAGAAACTTTGAGAGTTCGATTATCGATACAAGTCCTTTCTCATACGTAAAGCTATATGAAATTGCTGACAGAACATCCAATATAATAAATGCCACCCGCCGTAACACTATTTTGCGTTATCGGTTCGCTTAACACTGCCCTACGTACACCCTCACAAATACATTAACCTACCTTCCAGCAGCTCCATGGAATTGCTCTCGAGCATGGTAATTGCCTCCACACAAATAAAACAAACATTTTTTAATCGAGCAGGCCTGGGATCTACCAGCCACTGGTCGAGCGTAAAACCTACAGGTGCCTTGCACGGGCAACGGGTAAATAAACACGCGTTTAACACGCGTTAATGAGACGTACTTGTGGCGGTATGCGGACCGACGTTACTGCCCTTCATTTTCCGCTAGGCTGTGAAGTGTTACAAGGACGTTAAGTAAATTGATTGTATAGCTGTAAAACTTGTTTATGTTTCTGGTGCCCAATTGACGATAAACATCGTGTAACCCGGGATAGCGGTTCTCATAGAAAGACAAACCCTACGATCAATACACAGACTGGCCGCTACCACAGTGTTACCATGTTTTAAGGCAAATGTTACCAAAAAGAAGAGTCGAGTGTTCCCACACAATAAACGTAAAATTGTAAAATATATAGATTGGGTTCCTTATATAAAATTTGAAATAATCGTTAAGCAACATTGAACGAAGAGCTTAATTGTTCTGTAAGTGACTTCATTGCGCTCGGTGTTTTAAACCTCCACACACCGATAATTCCGTTGTGACTTAGCGTGTTGTAGAAAGGGCTTTCCGACCAGGACGTGACCTACCGATAGAACCAAACACCAGGGACAGGAAGTGGAAACTCGAGGCAATGCTAAGTGTATAGGTATTGTTATTCTGTCTCCATAAGTCCTCCTTGGACGATCAATAAAATATACACGACAAATGATGATTGACTTCGATTTATATCTATATCAATTTCAGGTATCACCTGCCAGTTTAATGGTAGTGTAGCTGCAATTTTAGTACACCTTAATAACCAATAGGTAACTTCTGAAATTGTAAAACATATTTCGATACATGTGTGTTCCAGCATAAAAATATATGGCGAATGTCAGTTTTCAATTCGGCATTCGTAAGCAAGAGTGATATTTGTGATATCGTACAGAGATTTTGGGTTATAATAATTACAGTGAAGAACTGGAAGTATGCAGTGACAAAACTTGATTGAGGAGTTTGTATAATTAAGGTTAAGATTAGAAATTTTGAGATTGCTGAGGCTTGAACGGTTTTAAGGTTAAGATCGTCTGCTAGGAACCATCAGCTAGATTTAAATCCTTCCACCGAAACATCCCCCGGTTTAAAGTCGATCGTTTTCTTCAACGGGACATCGACAGGTAAACAGGAAATCAATCCATTCTACACTGAGACATCGACAGGTAAACAGGAAGTCGATCATTTCTACACTGATACATCGACAGGTAAACAGGAAGTCAATCGTTTCTACACTGAGACATCGACAAGTTAACAGAAAGTCGATCGTTTCTACACTGAGACATCAACAAGTTAACAGAAAGTCGATTATTTCTACACTGAGACATCAACAGGTAAACAGGAAGTCGATCGTTTCTACACTGAGACATCGACAAGTTAACAGGAAGTCAATCGTTTCTACACTGAGACATCGACAAGTTAACAGAAAGTCGATCATTTTCACACTGAGACATCGACAAGCAAACAGGAAGTCAATCGTTTCTACACTGAGACATCGACAGGTAAACAGGAAGTCGATCATTTCTACACTGAGACATCGACAGGTAAACAGGAAGTAGATCATTTCTACACTGATACATCGACAGGTAAACAGGAAGTAGATCATTTCTACACTGAGAAATCGACAAATAAACAGGAAGTCGATCATTTCTACAATGAGACATCGACAAGTTAACAGAAAGTCGATCATTTTTACACTGAGACATTGACAAATAAACAGGAAGTCGATCGTTTCTATACTGGGACATTTTCTGGTAAACAGGAAGTCAATCACGACCTTATTTGTCCGGTAATACCAGACTTACCAGGTATCAGTCAGCAGATATATAACAGTGAATATACTTGATTAGATCTAGAATGGCCTTATCAGTAGTGTGATGGATAAAGTAATGAAAGGTATAGAGTTCAAACCTCGTACAACACCAAATATTAGTTACGTATATGATGATATAACATTGTGTGTACGTGTCTGAGGGATGGTCGCCTGTCGACCGGCTGTTGTGTACTGATAAGTAGATTGATGTTTTATGTTTACATGTTTTATATCTCTGTTCCGGATATTATCACGCCTGGGACAACCAGCACGTGTTGTGATGTTAATGGCTGTCGAATGGAGGGACAACATTGCTCCTCTTTGTACAAGTACATGATTTAGGCGCTGTATTCCCCCTGCTGACAGATGTGTGTAGAAAACAATTATGGCGACGATCGACTTCTGTTACGATAGTTCTTAACATTCCATTAGCAATAACATACAAATGTACATACACCCCTTATCCATTCAGCAGCCATTTTGGAAAGCATATAGAAGCACTGCATAAACCTACCCTCTTCCTACCCCTTATGTCAGCTGATGAGTTTTGCATTATATTGAGTGGGTGCAGTTTTGGCCGACCCCACTTAGGCCAGCTGAATGTTTTTGTTTATATTGTGTGTTAGTTGCTCCTATGTTTGTAACACTGCAACTACATGTACTCTATATTTGAATGTTGTACAAGTAATAGATTTTTTTCTCATTAGAGTCATTTAAGTGGCTCTATCGGAATACATTCAAATGTCACCATTTTGGTGGCCAGATTCATTCGTTTGGTGGTAGACGCACATTTACGCGCTTGAAATATCAATGTGAGTCCAATCTGGGGCCTCGCATTAATACAGACAAACAAAACATTTAACTTTCAATGGCACGACCTTAGCTATCGATACTGTCTATAAATCTGCGTTTTGGAACATGTTGGTTGAATTCGGTACCTACTAGATTCCTAGATTAAGTGAAACACTTAGAGCATCATATCTATGATTTAAATCAATTGTACTTCGTAAATAATAAATGTTGCTTAGATTTATAATCCTGTAAGCAACGTTTGACTGAGCGAGAGTGTGATAAGTGCTAACGTCAATATCTAAAGTAATATGGTGAATGGAATCATACATATGTGTGGATATCTTATATCTAAAGGAAGACCATGCACATTTCTGGATATATATGTATGTAATATGTATGCAAATTGATGCACGTGTCTGGATATACATGCACGTAATCTGTAGATAAAATGATGCATACATGTGGCAAAACAAATACATGTATGTTTTATGTAGATAAAATGATGAGCGTGTGTGAATATACGTATCGTGCACGTGTATGGCACAACAACATGTTATCTATCAGGAGAACTATTACACGTGTGTGGGTCAAGTACTTAATGGTCTTAAGAAGACCGACAAATGTGTTTGTCCTAGATTCTAGTTATTATAAGCGAAATCAGGCATCTGTGAAAACGTAGGTTTGTGTCAGGCTACTGTTGATGAGGGGGTTTTACTTGATGGTGACAGGACAACTGTGCATATGTTTCAGTCAGGTACATGTTTTATTTGAAACAACTAATGAGTGCTAGGGGCAGGTATATTGTAACTCCTACTGACGAGGAACATCTGAAGACAAATAATTTTATATACCTTACACTACATATTGTTCAGGGATGTCCGTCCTTCATCTGCGGCAATACAGGATAGGTGGTATGCAGATCATTGGAGGAGGAAAAAGAAGAAGAGGGATAAAGGGAAAGACGAACACTTTATTTAGGTCCAATTCCACCAGAAGACCGACCCAGCTAACGGACATACTGTACTATGTGTACTCAGTTTACACGACTAATGGTTGTCGTTAATGTGTTCGGTGTGAGGTGACCTTGGACTGGGGAGGAGAACAAATCGATACCACAAACGCCCGTACCCCCATCTCTTCTCCCAGCATGACCAACCAGTTAATGGCCGTAGAAAAGAAAGGCGAACAAAACCAAGTGCTGTCGTCACAAGGACAATCGATAGAGTTTGAAGAAGATTGCTTTTAGCGGAAACAGCATGGAGCCATTATTGATCATCTTGTGCAATTACGCTTGTTTGTAAAACCTGAAGATTATGCTCCAGGTACTCTATGATGATTAGAGGAGTCTCCTCTACCATTCGTCTGGCACGTGTATATGTACGTTATCAGTACAGGCGACTATTCACTGAAAGACAGCCCCTGCGCGTACGGAGGTGAGGTGAAGGTCGGAATAGGGCAATTAGGGTGACGTTTTATATTGGTTAACACCGTGACGGAATGATGGCGTTGGTATGTACCAAAGTCAACATAGCCGTTCCCGTTATATGTTAAATATAACTGTAAGGAAGCCAGTCTTGGGATTTAGAGACAGCAATAAACACATGTGCCCCATACTCTAGGGTCCTATGACTTACAACGATTGCACAAGCTTTTCGCTGTGGACAAGACAGCAATCGAAAGGTTTTAAGCGACAATTGTTAGGTTGGGATCCCGTAGGACACTGCACATAATCTGTAAGATGCTTTAACACTGGGCCAGCGATGTTGAACGTGCAACTGTTATATAATACATATCGTATACCCAGTATATACGTGACAGGGGTATGATAATCTGTAGTCTCGCAACAGTGCTTTCACATGGCGGACATATCAATCACGTGACTGCACGTTACAGAATTACGTGACTAGATACTTTAGGGATACATGCTTTGCTTATGTAAGAGAATACTGAGACTTATGTAATCAGTTGCTCGTATCGAGATCAGGGTAGAGGTACAGAAGCACAGGATAGGGACAAATGGTAGATACATTTATATATATAATCACGTGATACAAAGTAAGGGTAAGCACGTGATACAGACTAAGGGTAGATATACATACAACACCTGATATAGATTAAGATTGAACTTACAGTCAAATGCCCACTCCGAATGCTCGCTTGTGTCCACTGCCAAAACCACGATGTTTCGCCGGTCACACTCATCTCTAGCTGAGTCCGCCATTCTCTGGAGAATAAAGAGTCGGGATTTTTGTCCCGGATGGTACTTATGATAGGTCGGGGTTTATTGCAATCCGGTGTAGTCTGGATAAGTAGAGCTTGCCTAATATCTCCGAAATAACAAGGATCAGTAGTACACCCCCGATAAGTGTCCGGCAAAGAGTAGGGATCAGCGCTATACACAATAGCTAAGAGAGGGTCCGTGGATACAAGTCGGGAGACCACACAGCTAGGAGAGTTTGGGTTTATACTTCAGCTCGGAATACAACACTGTGTACACACACACACCTTACTGGTCCAGTGTCAATACAGCTCTCCAAGCAGCCTCCGTATCAAGCGCTCCTCCTCATCCCGAGCAGCTCACGTGGATCACAGCGTAAATCGGTGTCATCCTCATCAGTCCTATAGAGCCATTCATACATTCAATATAATTATTGCAGTTTGGCATAGCAATATAGCTTAAGGGTGATTAAAGTACACTTGTATAGAGGCCAATACGGGCTATACAATTACACGAAGAACATAAAATATACATCTGTTATGAAAATGTCTACATGCATTTACATTACATATATACCGGCACATAGAGATCAAACACTCATTACTTGTATAATCAGTTTAGGTTAAAGGATACTGCACACCCTAAGTTCTAAACTAGGGGAAGATGAGCTAGTAGTAAAATGCAGCTGAGAAATTCTTCATAAAAACTTAGGGGATGGTAGCCAGTCTACACAACATATAGCGTATACTCGGTTCAGTCCCAATGGCTTGTTACATGTATTTACATAATGTACAACTGTAATAGTTATGTTTTGGTTAACTCAGACTCAATAAAGTTTAAACAACACTATTGTTGTTAGTACGCAAAGTGAGCAAAGGAGTTTTTTCTTCAAATATACATTTTCGAAAAATCAAATGCATTATAAAATTATAAATAGTTTTCGAAAAAAGTAGCTTATCAAGACAGGATAGAGAAACTGGGTTACGTGACGTCATTATATTTTTGACCTTGAAATTGTAACGTTACATGTTATTACATTTGGAAATTCCATGAGACCCGTTCATTCCTTATGTGATATCGATGCAGGCGCGGATTTAAGGGGGGGGGGGGGGGGGACACACCCCCGGGCCCCACCTTTTAGCGGCGGACTGACCTTTTCCGGGCCGGCCCGAAATGTTCTGATCGACCGGTAATGGGAACATCTTAACATTTTAAAATGTATCTAATAATGCACGGAGCTTGTATAAAAAAAAATTTCGCCCCACACATTCCCATACGGCATCCTAGCAAATATTGTGGGTTTCCGTTATCTGATATTTTTACTATATTTACTTTATTAAAACAATATTTGTTGGCATCGCTACGCTCGTCTACCTTATATCTTGATCCTAAAGTGTGTTTTTTATTTTACCACCTCCGCAAAACCCCAAGTTGCAACTTGCAACGCTCGGCGGAAATATACTAGCGTAAATTGCATAATTATATTATTGGCCGCTCCAATATATGTTTTAATGTAACCTTCCTAACCGCCCGGGCGATATTAATCATATCTTTACGATAAAGTTTTTTTTCGGCTGACAATATTATGTATAATCGACTAAACATATCCATTCAATTATTTTGGTATTGTATATATTGTTGGAACTGTTTAACTATCTTGTATGTACAACATAGTATCTCATTGCGGTACTTATAGCTTACCATCGTGTACGAACAAGAAAGTATCTTCACACAGCATACTGTTGTGTACGTAGTAATAAGTTGTACGTACCAGAATAAGATGATATGCTGTACTTACAAGTATGATAATTTTAAAATAAATTTAAAGGTGACGCGTAAGTGCCTCCTAAGTTGTACCATGTTAACCAGATAGCTTAGCAAATGTACCACTGTTGGTAATATGCACACCCTTACATGAGTTAATCAGCGTGGACATTTCAGATATATCATTGTCTACACTAGTGAATTAGTCAACAATTATAAAACGCGAGACTATGTAGCTAGTGGCCTTGGGTGTCGCACTGATTTGAACTTATCCGTTTGTTTTGCAACTTAGTGATGCCAGTAACTCATTAATTAAACAGCAACGATGTTATGGTGTTATTTGGTCTTTTGTACGACAAACTATTTCATGAAGTACTGTACTGTAGGTACAATGTCTGAAGACTAGATATTGTGCGTCCCTACATTTATTTTTTGACGGTGGACCGCTCGTATCCCCCTTGCGGGCGGGACGCCAAATTAGGTCATAATGAACAAGCCCCCTGTGGATTTATACATTTGTCATCACCAGGTTGCCCCTATAATAATACCATCTGACTTCTAAAACAGGCTGTTGATAGAGAATTTGAACCGAAACTTTAATTTTCAATTTTCTTTCCAGTACACAAAAAAAGTCTTTGGGCCATACTTAAAATATGTTTTTTTCTTCTTGTTAATTAAACATAAAAACAATCCTCAAAACACGGGAAATCGCTTCTGAGACGTTCTAGAAAACACANGGGGGGGGGGGGGGGGGGGGAGATCCACCAAACCCCCCTTACGGGAGGGGGGAAATTTCTCGTACATTATTTTGATGAGCTTAAAACCTGGAAATGTGAGCTGTTTCGATGTACATGTACATTCGCATCAGACGAACCACACTTAAAAGTAAGATTGAAAACAAGATGTTTATTCCAGAATAACATAGAGAAATACTGATAGCAAGATTTGCTGGGTTTTTTTTTTTTTTTTTAGTTCTTCCGGATTGTTATTCGTGAGATTAATTGCATGGTCAAACACATTTTGCAGGGGATGTAAGCTGACTACACATTCAGCGTTAAGTTAAAACCAAATACGACATCAGAAGATAGTACAGGCTTAAAAGTTCATGTTTGAGAGAAATTAGAAAACACACGTTTTTAAGAGGTGCAAAAAAGCATATCTCTAAACAACATGAAACGAGAAATACGTGCTGCAAAGAGAGTCAGCACAGTTTCGTGTTAAGTTGTAATAACTTGTGAATCGAAAATACGTTTTTATTACCGTTATACATCAAACACTACAGCCTCGATTTTTGAAAGATATTTCCTGTTAGAGATGAATTGATTCTATCAGTTGTTCACGAGTATCTGGTTGTGTAATGAAGATAAAGACACGGAAAGAAAACTAGGGTCATCTGATGTTTATCTGGCTGCATGCAAGACTTGACGAAGGGAAATGAGTCTTAATGAACTGTTACAGAATACGCTCTTCACTTAATCCATACGAGGCTTACTTTAGTTCATCAGGCAATTATATCTATATACCTGTTTGTTAGACACCTGTGGTGCGATCGTATATAACCATCACACACGGTCGTGTTAATCATAACTTGACATTGTTTCTGTCTGTTACAAAAATCATAAAGAGCCAAAATTTATACACGAATGATTTGATACACGAATCAACGCACACGTTTAAATCTTGCGAAGGCGCACACAACTAAGGTGCGTGTGTTCAGCCAAGTACATGTATCAGTATGAGATATGTGCAAGGACACATCAACGATGCCTGTATCAACATACACACAACTACATATTGTACACAAAATGTGCTTAAAAAATCAGAAACGTGAAATCAATGTTTGAAATATTATAAAACGTGACATTTTCAGAAAATGTGCAACCAAAACTTTAATTATCGCATAAAATTAGTTCAGTGTCTGCGAACACGTTTCCTTTTTTTTTTTTTTTTTTTTAAACGNTAAACGATCTTTAAATAGTTCTAGGGAATCCACCACCATATATAAAATAGCACTGGTAGTAGCCTAACATAACATCACTGCGCATGTCTGTAACGTTGGTATAAAAGTAAAGGCAAAAACCTAAATCTCACACATCACCACGCCTCTATGGCATTGCTTGTCTGTCGAGACAGGACTAAATAATAATATTACTGAAATGATCACAGAGGTTCTGTAATCAATGTTAATGTAATGCGATCGATAATGAATATCATTGTTTACCTATATGTCCTATCCATCAAATAATCAGAGTTAATTTCATTAAGAAGTACTACTGACGTTATCCATCTGCTTACAAGTTAACTCAGATATCAAGTGCATAAAAAATCTGGAAGTAATTAAGTTTATCTTTAAAACGAACAATATTAGATAAAGAAGTCCTTCTTAACTGTCTAATTATACATAATGGTTATATTACTACATTGTCTTATGATAATACAACTTATTACATATTTTCCAGTGAAATATCGGATTCTAGCAACTTGATTAAACTGATATTTTTCACACTGTTTTATTATTATTTTATTGTTATATTTGTACTAGTAATGACATTTTTATAAGCAAGCATACCAGAAAATAGCAGAACCCCTCGCGTTGAGTATCCCATTCAAAATGGCGCGCAGCCTTGTTGTCAAGTGTGACGTCATTAGAATATGGTGCTAACAATTACGCTTCTGATTCCCGCCCCTTTTTTAAATGCAATTCATTTTTCATGTTTTACGCTTTAAAAATGTAATAAATAGAAACTTCAATGGTGTCTTCAGTAATAACAAATATATTTCACTTGTGTGGCTAATATTTTTATATTTTGCACGAGTGCGCAGTTCACGAGTGAAATGTATTTTTTATTACCTGAAGACAACATTAAATATCCTCTATGTATGTACCCGTGCCTTTGTATACTGCAACTTCTTTGCACTGAATACTGTTGCCATGACATGACATATTATGCATTGGGTTGATTTGCTGATGAGCTACTTGCTCAAAGCTAAATAAAGGACTTGAACTTAAGCCTGCGTGAAATTTGCTGTTTCCCAATAATAAAGTCCAATTAAAAATCAGAATATCCCATTCAAAGCATTCAAACATAAACAACATCTGCAACCAGACATCAATATTGGCACACAGACATAGCTCAGTCCTTCTATAAAACATTCCGAGATGTTTCCACCAAACTTTGAAATCTTTGGAAATGAAAGAAATGTACTGTGAATCTGACTGTACTGATGCGGAAACCCTACCGTCTGGTTTATATATATTCTAATCTTAGGAAGAAAATAGAAATTGCCTATCACTCAGAAAAATCTACCATCCTCTTTGCCTGTCGCAATAGATCCCCCACAGTCTACAATAACACTCTACCCTATATAACCATCTCTCCTCAACATGTTGACAAGGCTAACTACTTAGGAGTCACTATACACTGAAATGGGAGACCCTCATAAACGACATTACAGTTAAAGCTTATACGACTCTAGGAGTTTTTAGAAGAAAAATAGAAATAAGTTCCAGCAAAAATAAAACAAAAAACACTGATGAATCTCTTGTCCGTCCATCTCGCGAGTACCCACCTCCTGTTTGGGGCCCCTGTTACAAATATGACAATAGCAAATTGGAAATGGTACGGGATATGTCACCATTAGATCAACGTCTAGTGTGAGTGGAAGCTACATAATGTACTAGACGCAGTCTCTTTTGGACAGACGTAAAGATGCACGCCTCCCCATGGTGTTTACATTTACACACAGCACAGCGTCAGTCGAACCGAAAACCCCAAAACACCACAAACAAGATTTTTAAAATTCATTCTCCTATCAAACACTTTATTCTATAGAAAACAATTCTGCTTCCCAAGAGCAATCATTGACTTGAACATAGTGTTTTCCTCTATTGTAAAATGTCAGAAATTCGACTGCTTTAACGCTGCTCTTTCATCCTATACATATCTACGACTCTTATCTATGTAGACCTCTGACGCGTTCTTCAATTGATGAATTAGGTCGGTATATGGTGAAAGTAGGTGTAGCAGTAGTAACACTGCGGACGAAAATCCAGGAAAGCAAAGAGATTCGACGTATAGAGAGCCAAAAGCTAAAAAGTAGAACTGTAGGCCATGCGAGAGGCAACAAAGGAAGTGACGTCATAATGAATCCAAATGAGAGAGGGAGATCAAGGAAGAATAAAAACGAAAAGCTGGATTTCAATTTTTCAAAGCTGGTGTTTGACAAGTACGCGACACAAATGTCACGAGCTGTGTCTTCAAGTGCGATTATACCTAACCCGATTCCACTAAGAGTCTTATACAGAGATATACATCAGATATCATTCCCACTATCTGATTTAATGTTAGCATGGAACTAGCTGCGTATTGAACTATATGTGCCTCCACGCACTGCATATACCGGATACGCTAAAATACGATGGGGGCTCTGTTGGGTTAATTTTTTTTCATTTCTGTGTAGTTGTACGATTTTAGTAACACACATAATTTTTAAAACTAACGAGTTGCTGATTAAGGAATTCATTTAGAGATAAGCACAAGCCATGCATTTGGCAGAAATAACTCCTTTGTAAATTTGATCGGTATTGTATTAAAAATTATGGTCTTTCCTTGATTATTATAGAAATAATAACTTCGATTAGTGAGGTATTACATTATTGTTATGTTGTGTTGAACATAAACTGCTTTCTGCCAAATTGCTCCGGTTTATTAATTGCGGGGAAATCCATTAAAACGCAGATTTATTGGTAAATGCATGTGTTTATCAACCATTTGTTTGGAAACTTCCGTCGGTTTGATTAATTGCAATCCTGAACAATTGAACCGTAATGATTGATAGTTAGCGTTCACAGCACTCAAAATTGATTTAGATGAAATATACCGAAATATTTGAGGAATTTTGAAAACAAGTTTTCAGGAAAGTTCTATAAGGTAGCTGTGTGTTAAGTAAACACAAATCCTTTCGCGGCGTGACTCGTCGATTATAAAACAACACTATCACGCATCTAGTGAACGTTATTTAACATGTGTATTTAACTTATTTTTCAAATTGCAAAAAACAAAATCGGAAAATATTTCTCTTTCTTATTTTTGAAAACCAGCTTGTTCGAGTAAGATGTTGAACTGTGGTTAACAAAATTTAACAAAAATTGTTGTACACCTCTACTTCTTGTCTTTTTCAATACATAAATGCATTCCTGATTTGTTATAAAATTCATCTGTAAACTACATCATCGATTAATATTAATATCACATAATGTACTGTGTTATCCAGTGAATATACCCATGTCATATTAGTTTGCGTATTAACCCATGTTAAATGACCTATCAGCCCTGTGGTTGGTTGGAAGTTTCAATTGTTTCAATTGTGACGTCACGCCTAGGATAAGTACATGACGTCACAGACTTACACACTGGAGTCAAAGATGCGATTTTTTAAATTTCAAGGTTGCATGAAAATTGTCGTTTTACACGATTAATGCCACAAATCTTTATTAGCTGATAAGAAGGATCTTACACTCGTTTTCATATCATATGAGATTTATGAAACGAGTCCAAGAATTTTTCAATCTAGCGAGCAAAAATGAAAAAATCTTGTTTCATAAATCTCATATGAAATGGAAACTCATGAATGATCCTATTTATAAGTACTTTAAACACATTTACTCTCGTTTTTTGTTTTCATGTTTTGTTGGGTTACGAACTTCAGATATGTTGGCGTTTCTCCAATGCTGTTCCGTCCCTTTTCATAGGAACACAGAAAAAAACCAGAAACTGATGCATGGAAGATCGATTGTAGCCATTTTTGTGATTTATTTTTTGGTTTCGTTAATTAAAGACGACAAAACAGTCTTATAACGAATACAATAAGAGAGTATCGTTATACAAATATTTTGTATAGTGGTTTTGGATCGAATTTCGTTTTTTGCAAATTCACAACAAGCAGCTACGGCTGATATTGTCCGGCAAACTGAATTCTTGGTCTTCTGATCCTTACAAAAGGAGAGACACACACGTTAATAATACTGAACAATAGTTAGGGATAGTTGTTACTACTTCCACACCTTCCTTGCCTCTCTGTACCTTGGGGACACGCATGTTTCGAGTTTCTTTTCGCGTGTGTCGAGATCAACTTGTGACATATTTCACACATTCTAACTGAGGAAGTTTAGGATGACACGATAAGGCTGTTCTCAGTGTATGTGCTGGGACATTTCTGTAACAATGATCCCGAATCCCGAGCCCAAGGATGTCCTACTAAGCCTAGTTGTCTTTCTATTGGGAATGCTTATCACTCTCGCTGTTAATTATGTGACTCATTGATGTCTTTAGTCAGGAGTACGACCTAAACTGGTCAGAATATCGGCCTCCTATGTCCACATTGGCATCTCACGCTGAAAGACGACCAACATCTCAAAACATATATTGACAGGCCACACAACTCATTTGGCTAGCTTCTTGGTACTGTAGTTACATATATGAACGGCGGTGTTTACAAACATCAGTCGAGGTCGAGAGACAATGTTTTCTTTTTCATCTTTTAGTCATTTTAACTCTCTGTTTCTGAAAATCGGTTCGGTGTCCGTAGTGAATTGATTAAAATAATTTCGAAATACATTTACTGATGATTATTTCGCAATACTATCATCAATACATATATCAGTTTGTTGTTTTAATAGACAAACAAAATGTCTTAAACATATTCTTAAAGATATGCCCTTTTTGATTTTAGAAAGTCTTATATATTAGTTCGATTCCTTGGGATATGAAATATCTTTAACAATGAGTATGAATTATTCATTCTATACGACTGCGTGGTTGATGGAACTAATGCCGTTGTGTAACTTTAAGTTTTAAGTGACGACGTGTATATGCCAGCTGATCAGGCTGTAAACTTTAGAAGATGATGATGCTGATAGAAGTAGAATGCGCTCGGTATCATTGTGAACGTCGAAGGTCAAGCTAAAATCAACATATGGGACGTTTACAGTACCATGGGTTGATGTAAACAATTGATGTGTAAAACATGCAACACAAATGTCGAGCTTTAGATGGTAAATACGATGACATGTTAGACAAAAGAACTTTAATGCACAAAAAGACGACAACGAATACAACCACTTCTCCACTTCGGACTCGATGTGGTTTTGTGCTGCTCCGTGTCTTGTCTTTGTCATGATAATGTGCTGAAATGATGCAAAACACATAAGAAGAGAAGCTACTTGATTGAGGGGGATAGAACTAAATAGAATGTGAAGAAAAACAAGACAGAGAGGGAGTAAACAAAAGAACTTGCGCGACCTCCAGGGGAGTTTCAAAGAAAGTCCAAACTTACTCAACACACGGCGTTCACTGCTGCTCAGGAAGCCATAATAGAATTGGAAAACAGGAAGAAAAACATAAAAATATATCGTCTTTGGAATTAAAGAATAACCAAAATCATCAGTATATCAATTAAATTGCAAGCAATGTTGGAGGATTGAAAAACATTTTGTACCCAGATGAAACAATCTCCAGCTGTTATGCAAGGCACTATTTACAGAAGTTTGACTTAATTATGCTGCTAGTTTGTGGGATCTATATAAAGTAAAAGGCAAAGAGTATATACAATAAACAAAATCAAAATGAAACAGGGATTTATAAACCTTAAAAACACCGGACGACTCAAAAGGCTAAAAAAAACAAATCTGAAATATCGCAGGACGAGATGAGACTAAACCAACGAATTGTGAACAATTCATATGATGGATTTGTTAACCTATAGTATCTGTATAAATTGCGACAATGGGGAATGAAAACACAATATACAAAAATAATATCGTTTGGAGGGAAGGAAACACTTTTCCAGTAATACAGTAATGGACTCATGGAACGGATGTCTAAAAAATGCAGTTTGTGCTCAGACAATGAAACAGTTTGAAATTCTTCTGGGTGAACTTTGGAAATGTAATTTTTGCAACAACAGTTAAACATCCTTGCTGATTGCTCTGAACAGTATAACTTTGTTTCAGTACATGTATGTGCATAAAATATTGCTCAACTTTACACACGCACGCTCCTCATCAATGTAATCCGAGATGCAAGGGAAGTAATTCGGAGTTAATCGTTACTACGTTGTTGTCAGCTGTATTGGCTCTGTGGTCTGTTCATTAAATCTATCGAAAGCAATGTGTAGGTCTGTAGAGGATTTGATTATGTTGCTGGACAATTTTTCTCTGAGAAACATTGATAATGACACAACATTAAAATTACATATTTTAAGTCGTTTTATTGCCAGTGTAAGTTATGTCCTTTTCTTATGTACAGTTACAACACTTTGTTCATAATGTTTAATATTTACAGAGTAGTGGATAAGATATTGTATTGCCCAGTCATGTGACCAGAAGCATCCAATCAGACACGCTGTTATAAAGATGAGGTTGAATAATTCTTTTATTTGCATAAATGTTTCCTGTTTTGTATACATATTGATTGATGTGTGGAACATTTTGTTTGCTCTTAAAACATATTTAGTTTTTTATTTCTTTGAAAAATAAATACATCCATAATATTCTCAGTCAAAAGAATGCATGTTCATTTAGATAATATTTTGGTGACTCTCGCTTATAATGTCATGGTTTTCTTATCGACCTGGCAAGCTGGCCACAGAATGGTCAACAGATCAAAGAAAATACGTATTTACATATGAGAAATGAAACTCAATAATTGAACAAAATGGGATTAAAAAATTGTAAGTGTAATAAAGTTACCAGTTAAAAGAAAATATACTTCTTCAAAGAGCATCTCCTTGCCTAACACCAAATAATTCCTGACAATACTGGTCTATTTGACTTGGGGCCTGTTCGTTTATGCAAGGCTTTCTCAAGGCTCGCCTGAAAGCAGCATCAGATCACTAGGTCCGACCTTATTTAATAAACGGACAACAGTGGTCCGATCGGTTTGACCGTTTAAACGAAAACGGCCCTGGTCTCTCTTGGAGTATTCAAAGCATGAAATGTCATACGTACCACTGACTACTATAAACACTCTACTGAGCCTGTTTAATCTACATACATTCATATAGACTGACATTGTAAGGAAATATTTAGTGTCTGGCAAAGAGATGCACTATAGTCCTTGTACTCCAAAACACAAGAAATGTTTGTTTTAACTGAAAAGGCATTGGGGGATAAGTATGAAACTTTCACAAATTAAATCTCATCACATAACTAATATATATGCCAAGTTGCATGCTTATCCTAAAATGCCTTTTATGTACAATCAGCCCTTATTATTGAAATCAGGCAGAACAATTAATAAAACAATTAACTTGGTTAACTGTAACTATTAAAACAGACACTTTCCTTGAGACTAGGAGACTTAAAATTACCAGTATATCAAACTTAATCTATATTAATCATCAAACATTTTGTATTTGCATGTTAACTTTGATAAGTAAGAAAACAAATCAGGACCTAGAACTCACTTCAGCCACAGGTGTTGAGCAAATATTATATGATATATAAAATATAAAATATTAACTATTAATATCGTTTACTGAAAGCATATTAATGGTGTCATGCACCTTTTAATTCACTTAAGATTAAGAGATATTTGAAATTGACAGGTTTGAGAAGTGCCCAGAAGCCATAACTCAGTATTAAACAAAAGGAAAGTGTGAATTAATATGAATTTCATGTAAGTAAAGTTGTAAATTTCAACTCAAAATAATAATTAAAAGGAAAATATTGAAAAAACAAAACACGTTTCATTTGAAAATTACCTTGAACAAGCCCCTGACTTAATCCGCTGTTTTATATAAACAATCGTTAAGTAACGATTGAATTTTCGTCCTTTTTAATTCTTTTATATATGCCTGTTTGATTTACACATGTTTCCATGTTTTAGCCATTTTGAAAACAGGAAATTATATTTGTAGTTTACCCTACCCCTTTAGGTACCCCAAAACTCCACTTTCGGTCAAACGTTTGCATTAGTTTTTGCGCATGAGGAAGACAAATTCGGGTATACCGGGGCCAAAAAGGGCCTTATAGACACTTATACTTTACATGTATTTGTCGCAATAAAATATGACAAATACGAAAAATACAGCTTCTGTTTTATAAGAATAACAGCTAAACATGGTCATACAATTTTTAACTTCAACGTTGTTTTAATAATCATCTGCAATCAGTTTTGATAGAGAAAGTAAATTATAAGATACTTATTTATTAACTGTAATAGATACCTATTGACCAAGGACAGAACCCTTGGGCACACATGCCTGAAACATTACCGATTATTGAGCAAGATTCGACTTTAATATTTATTAATATTATGTACATGAAAAAAGATATAAAAAATATCAATATCAAAAATAGTGATATATGTCTCTCAGTTGGTAACAGTTGAATATTTATATAACAGATTTTTTGCTTAAAACAAAGTAATTAAAATGTTTAAACATAACTGTAAGATATATCAAAAACGAACTGTTGTTGAGGTGACTATTTGTGTCTTTTTTTAAATTAGATATTTATCAATTACGACGAATGAACCCATCAAACAACTGTGCGAAATATGTCGACCAGTTAACGTTATCCGAACGTTATGATATCACATTTTTTGGTTGTGCGCGCACTGCACATCGTGTAACGTTTATCAACTACGGTGTTTCGTTGAGGTGAACATGTTGTTATTTAGACACAAGAAAACCATATTTACTGAAACGAAATATATAATCAACAAAAAAGAAGTACCCGATTGTAATATTACATGATGATATAATGTACATGTATGAAGTTTCAAGTATGATTTTAACAAGATGTATCGTAAGAAATAATGTTAAAAGAAAAGTACAGTTTTGGGATGAAACAATTATTTAATTTGAGGATGACGTCATAAAGATCTTTATGATCAAGTCAATAAACTATTAATTAAAACTGGACTTTGTCGAAGTATATTTACTTTGTTTCTTTTGGAGGTGTTGGTAAAAAAAAAGATAAATGTTCACGATGAATATTCAGTATTGTGCAAACAAATGTACAACTGAATAGTACTGAGGTATTGAACAACGTACTAAAAAAAGGATATGAATATCTTGTTTTAAAAAGTTCCATTATAGTTTCGAGTATCTATACAGAATATATCCAGTAAAACCAACACTCCAATATGATACTTTACTAAATCAACCAACTTGACAAAAGAAACACTTTAATGTGCGTATGCTTATTATCGGACATAAAAATATAAAAATGACCGTTTAAATTATGTATATATATATATATCTTTATTAGGATCAGCTCCAGACTTCCATATCAGCCCGAGGGGCCGAAAAGGCCCGAAGGTTGATATAAGCCAAGAGTTGGTATGGGATAGGATATGGAATTGGTCATATCATAACTTTTTATCGTGTACTAGATGTTATTAATATAATAACAAAATTATCAGCATTAACACAAATTCAGTGTGATTAAGGCATGCTTTTTCTGAGATATGTTGAACCGGAAGTAAAACAGAAATAGCAGGGAAACGGCATAATATGCAAAGCTAAAAAAAAGTATTGCACATACAAAACAACTACATTTGTATATAATGAATAAGTATAAGATAGGTTTAGGTTTGACACACACTATACAAAATAAAATAGTATGAAGTGTTTCCCTGGACTCTGCCTTTTGTAGGCAGATGCTAGTTTGTAAACAAACCAGCTGGTCCTGATGGTATTTTACCTATGATTGTTAAGAACATTTCTTCTTCTTTAGTATACCCACTCAAATTATTATTTAATAGAACTTTATCTATTGGAGTAATACCTGATGTACTAAAAACGGCTAATGTTACTGCTCTCTATAAAGGTAAAGGAGATATCAGTGATCTCAATAATTATAGACCTATTGCTATTACATCTATTTTTATCAAAATGTTAGAAAAAATAATTTTTAAATATACGTTTAATTATATTTCAAGTCACAATATGTTAAGTGTACATCAGTCAGGATTTCAATCCAAAGACTCCACTACTAATAACTAGCTGATGTCTATAATACTATTAGTAGTAATTTAGACCAAGGTTAAGATTTGCGTTTTGTTTTCTATGACATAAGTAAAGCATTTGATCGAGTATGGCATTTTGGCCTATTATATAAACAAAAAACATATTGTATTAAAGGTAAATTATACGATGGTTTAAAGCTTACTTATCTGACAGAAAACAAAGAGCTATCTTTGAAGGTTATCAATCTAGTACCAAACCTATTTCTTCAGGGGTTCCTCAAGGATCTGTCCTTGGTCCCTTCCTCTTACTTCTTTTTTTTAATGATATTACTAACAATGTAACCTCTCATATAAAACTCTTTGCGGATGATACCTCTCTCTATGTAACAGTAAATAATAACAATGACCTTACAACACCTACTAACATGCTTAATGATGATCTTGACTCAATCTCTGAATGGTCAAAGCAATGGCAGATCCTATTCAATCCGAATAAGACTGTAGCTATTAACTTCTCTCGTAGACACATTAACAATCATCCTCAACTGCTATTTAACAATACTCCAATTGCACAACATGAACACCATACTCACTTAAGACTAACATTTAACAGTAAAGGGACATGGTCAGATCACATTTCAAATATTTATAAAAAAGCGAACTCTAGACTAAGTATTCTTAGAATTTTAAAAACTACAGTTGATAGGAATACATTAAAAACAGTATATGTCTCTTATATAAGACCTGTGCTAGAATATTCTGATATAGTATGGGATAATTGTACCAAATCTGAATCAGATCTTTTAGAATCAGTTCAACTAGAAGCTATGCGTTTAACTACTGGCCTCAGACGAGGTACATCTTATCACATTCTGTATACTGAAACACAACTTGAAACATTACACACACGAAGACAAAATCATAAACTAACATTAATGTATAAGATTCTTAATAATAACACTCCAACTTTTCTCGATAATATCATTCAACCATTTCTAAATGTATATAATAACTATACCTTCAGAAATAGCAGATTCTTTAATATACAACAGACAAGAACAACTACTTATATGAATAGCTTCTTCCCTTCTACAATGGTAAAATGGAATGCACTTGATAGCACTGTACGAGACTCCATCTCAATTTCATCTTTTAAAAAGAAACTTAAAAAAACCTTTGATACATCCGTCTCAGAAACTTTTATTAACTGTGTTCCGTGGAAACTTAACATCATTTTATGTCAGCTAAGAAATTTCAAAAGTGATCTTAACTTTGATAAGTTACAAGACCATCTGATTGATGATGCTTCCTGTGTATGTGGTGTACAGAGGGAAGATCTAATACAATTTTTTCTTTCAATGTCCTCTGTATTCAAATATTAGGCATCATATTACCACTATTTATAATCTAGTAGGATATTTAAATCTGCACTGTTTAGTATATGGTATTAGTAATGCATCGGACCAATTAAATAAAACTATTCTTATACATGTTGACTCTTATATGAAATCATCAAAACGTTTCGTTACTTATACGTGCTAGATAAATTCCAAATGAATATCCATGTATTGTTATTATTATTATTATTCAGGCAAGTTTTGTCTCTTAAATAATGAGTATTAGACATAAACTGGTGTGGGTGTGCATGTGTGTGAGACGAAAACGAATTACAACATTTTATATATTTAAGCATTGTACATAGCTACCGGAAATAGAAGAAAACTGATATAGGCAAAGCCTGTTGTCTTATTCTTTTGTCAATACTGTTCTAATATCTTCTTTAATGTTAACTTATTTGTTTGTATTATATATGTATTGTCAATAAAATACTTTTGAAATTTAGAAAAAAGCTGTTTTGTATACACAGATATGTTAATGCCAAAATGATGTACATTGTCAATAAGGCATTACATAATTAAAAACAAAAGCAAACAAAACAAGTCACTGTCTACGCCAACAATATAATACGCCAAGGTGTGTGTCGTCGTCATAATTCAAACGTTCTTACACGTTTGAAATATGATGAAACAAAGAAGTGTTGGGATCCATCTTGTTCGTGTTGCACATGTACCAGAGAACATATTATCTCCCTCCTGTCCACGTTTTACAGATGATACCAAATCATACCGGAAAGTTAGTAACAAAGATGATACAAGAATTCTACATTCAGATTTACATCAACTCCGAAAAATGGTCAGACGACTGGTTATTACCGTACAATTCCACCAACATAAATGTAAAGTACTCCATTCACATGTAGTACGTCTGGACCATTCCTGGATGACAGAAGTGATCATCTCATAAGCCAGAATGGCGAGAAAACTACACGAGAAAGCATTACCAGTGAAAACGATCTAGATGTAACGGTTGGTTATAGACTAGACTTTAGAACACATACTGTATATATACTTACTTTTATTTAAAAAGCAAATTCGGTCCTGGGCATCATACGAAGATCGTTCAGATACACGTCAATAGATTAATCCATGTTTTACACTGGTACAAGGCATTCGTATGAGTGACTGTATTTGGAACTCGTGGCAACCGCATGGAACCCGTGCAAATGAAAAGAAATATATAACTAATTCCGAATGTTCAGCGGAGAGGCACTGAACATGTACCAGGATTGAAAGAACATTCCTACGGATCGGAGAGCGTCTGAAAGTACTACAACTCCAAACATAAAAGTAACGCAGGTAAGAGGGGACTTAATAACAGTTTTTGAAATAATTGACAATAACAGTTTACGAAGTAGTTAACAATCTATTGGATAAAAGTCATTTCCAAAATACGAGGTAACAATCACATAATGTACAAAAACAATGCAACACGGAGTTAAGGAGAAACTCATTCACATTTAGAGTAGTAGATGAGTGGGACAATCTACCTGTACATGTTGTCAGTGCTCAAGCACTTGGGTGGCAAGAGAACCCACAAACGATATACATACATTGTACCATGTGGCTGACGGGTGTATCACGAAATATGCCTGTTGAGTTGTGTAAAAAATATTACAACGTAAATATAATGCTCAAAACAATAATGACGTCTACAAGCTTTGCAAACTGAACAGTCGATGAATGGGAGGTAACTCGTGGTCTGCGAAAGGTATCAGAACTGTGATTGGTAATGTCTTAGTTTGGCGGGTTTTATTACTAGTCCGTTCTCCTTTACGTACTGGAGAACAACTAGGGGGTCTTTGTTGTGTAACCGACTGTCGAAGTGGTAGTGGGGTCGGGACACGCCCTCCGTCTCTGTTCGTACCATCTTGAAGTGTACATGCTTCTTGGAAATCTCGGGAACGCTATAAACAAGTGACACGTGTCATATTAAGTGGGCCGTGTAACAAGTGGGCCATGTGACAGAGTCCAGATTTAGATGACTAGCCCAGTTTACTTAGTATGGAGAATCAGAATTCATGGATTTAAAATTAATCAGTTACATGTATCATTTAGACCTAAGACAATTTGACAAGTTCATTGGCTACGGATGCCTTACAGTGCATCGGGACTTTTAAAGCAATTACCTTACTGGTTGTAATGTAATATTCACGATGGGTTGATTGAAATATACTTACGCGACAGACACCAACATCGCCCTCTTTTTTTTGCTGTACCACATGATGTAAGTTCCCGCCGGACATGCGCACAGGTCTTTAACCACTTTATGAATCTGCAGTATAAAACAGAGGTTAGTTCCATGAATGCTGACACGTACAACTCTCTCTGTAATACTGTAGGATTCAGTGTGTTCAATACAAGTTGCTGAGAAGATTCGAAAGACGTAAATACTACATGCCACAAGCGAGACGTATATGTACAAGTACGGGAAATCTTTATATTGAAAAACTACTTCATAAGCCACGTAGTAATTAATAAGCAGTCAGACATTTAAAAAACCCATAGTTAAATGTTCTTCTCGCATAGTAATGGTCACGTGTATACTAAGTCACATGTCCTTCTCATTAACCCGTGTGTATCCGGCTCAGCCAGGCACGTGCCTATGGCACATACATGAAGCCCAATGTAACAAACACGCTTACAAAAATAGAGTAAGTTATTTCAGAAAAACCTACTTTCGTTTTTAAACGCGATCAAAACGGTTGGACTATGTTTTGATTCGTTATTTAATATGGAAGTCTTTTTAGGTCTGCATTTGTTAATGCAAGTCCGTCTAGTTTTACTTCTGAAGATCGAACTATCCCGCTGTCCCCGACCTCGTAATTTACAATGCGGAAATGAAAGTGCGCAAGTCTAAAACAAATCACTGTAATGGAGCGTGCGCATAGTTGATTTTGAAAATGAAAACACACACAAACAAATTATATCATACATGTAACACATTGATTCATTAAAGCTAAATGTGACACCTGACACCTCCTAAACTCGATGTAATCAACAGCAATTATCGTATTGTTCCTCAATCTCTCGATCGACTTTCAAACCGATACTGGCTCCTGTAAAAACATGAACCCGTAAAGCTGTCCTAGGTTGTGATTTTAACTGTGGAACTCTTTTATGCATGACCACGCTTTGTGACCAAATTTCCGGTTTGCAGTCATTAAACGGCTGGGTCCGGAGAAATACTTAGAGATAAACGGGGTTTTCGAGTTAAAAGAGTTCGAGATAACGAGGTTCGACTGTATATCTCAAAATGCAACGCTAATTCTAGCATAGCCAAATGTCTATCTCACAAAGCTCCATGTCTATCTCACATAGCGCCATGTCTATATCACATAGCCCCATGTCTATCTCACATAGCCCCATGTCTATCTCAAATAGCCCCATGTCTATATCATACAGCCCCATGTTTATCTTACCTACAAATGCACCCCATGTCTATCTCACATACAAATATAGCCCCATGTCTATCTCACATAGCCCCATGTCTATCTAAAATAGTCCCATGTCTATCTCACATAGCCCCATGTCTATCTCACATAGCCCCATGTTTATCTCAAATAGATACGTGTCTATCTCACATAGCCCCATGTCTATCTCACATAACCCCATGTCTATCTCAAATAGACACGTGTCTATCTCACATAGCCACATGCCTATCTCACATAGCCCTTACATATCTCACATAGTTCCATGTCTATCTCACACAGTCCCATGTCTATCTCACAGAGCCCCATGTTTATCTCGCATACAAATATAGCCCCATGTCTATCTCACATACATCTGTAGTCCCATGTTTATCTCACAAAGTCCCATGTATATCTCACATAGACGCGTGTTTAGCTGAAATACCCAAATAATGCAACTGAATGTTGTTACTCACCGTTGTATCATTGATATGAGCATGCCATGCAGCATCTTTTGTCAAGGCCGATAACTCATCCGGACATGATGACGGAACTTGTTTTGAGCACTGCAGAGTTGTCGGTTCGACAAGGCGTACATTCATCCCACTTTCCTTCATTGTGTCATATTCATGTTCGTGCTCTATCGGCTCCCTCCTGATCTCTTCGTAGTGTTTTACATTGACTTTGCGCCCCTCACCATCGGCTGACGTAGCAGTGTCATCATAATCTGTATCTTTTGCCTGAGAGTTTGCCGCCCCGTCACTCACATCCAATGGAGCTCCGTCGATCGAAATCGAATTTCCGGTGGTGTTTCTGGAGGGAATACACACCTGCGGTGTTTCCGAATTCCCCACTGCTCTCTGAGCGACTGTGCTTACGTGATCACTGATTTGTGCTGGCTCAACAATATTGCTGGCAGTCTGTGGTACGTTGTATGTCGCAGGCGTCGCATCTATGAAAAAAAGTAATCACTAAAGTTTCGTTATACACAGTGAAGTGCTCCGAGTATCACACGTCATTTCTCAAGAAAATTCTTAGTCGACTTACTTTTATTCCATATATTTTTATTCCATTTCACTGAAATTCAGCACACAGCTAGATAATACCCTGTACAGCTACGGAAAGTATATGGCTTAATATGTGTCTGGCACTGATATAGGTAATATTTTTATAATAATAATAATGTATTCGAATTATTTTTAAATTTTTCTAACCATGATGAGTAAAAAGCTATGGCGGGTTACTACGTGTATGCCTATTTCCCCAAAGCTGAGATCCGCTTGTGCGCGCGTGCCACCGTGTACTGTCATTTCGCGTCCTCATGTATTTATATGCAGGTTGCTTTATCGGAATCCTATGTCTTAAAATAGATTATTGTCAACAGCCGAATTCAAGGCCGTGGCTTTTGATACATGCGTTTCACGATAACGACTCGACAAAACTCGCTTATTTCGCGTTATTTCTATGAATTAAAAAAAAAAATGCTGTATGTACCACAAGATCGTACAATCATAACTAACAAGTTTTTAAAGGATTTAATTTTCATTACTACTGCCTGCGTCATGGCGTTATCTGGTTTCTTACAAAACACTTATCTTGATTTTGTTTTTCCTGCACCTTTAAATGGCAAAATGATACATATACCTTTTGAAAAGCATGTCTAGCATGGGTATTGCGATCCTTACTTTATTATATTTCAAATAAATGAGACTTTCCTCAACGATGAATTTTCCTGGGGTTTTTCGGTAATATATTTGCGATAATAACAGTTCATTATGTTTTTGCTTGGCCTTTTTTGTTTTATTCTGACGCAACCATCCCACATTTTTTTGTAATTCAGCATGTTTTAACTACAAAGCGTAGCTGTGCCGCACACGTGTACAGTGATTTGTCGACATGATTCCATAGAAGATAAATCAATAGGTATGTTATAGAAATAGAAAGCAAATGTTCCATTGATTTGGAAATATCTTGTTACTTAATTAAGGAAAAAGATCACATGCCTACATATAAAACTTGCACTTTTCACTTCGTCTGGTCACAAGTTAACTGCGTTGCACGTTCGGCTATATCGGACATAAATAAAGATGGGAATACAAACTGTTTAAACCCAAGAAACACCTGTCGCAGTTGAAGGGACTCGCTCACCCATGTTTTTCATTATTTTGAGCACTTTCCCAAAAGATCACTTTTCCAGAATACGATTTGTTTTTGCCTATAACATCAGGAAATCAAAACTTTTATTCAAAAGTTGGTCCTCGGATGGGAAAGTCCTGAAAGTATTGTTTTAAGTCTAGGAAACCCCATCACTTTCATATCTATAGTGAATATGGCTATATTTGTAGTATCATATTAACAATACCTAATATATCAGCAGTTCAAAAATTCATATTCAATTGGTTTTAGCTATTCTATGCATTTTTGTGACTAGAAAGTATTTACTCATTAATACTTTTCCCGTTTTCATTATGCCGACTCACGGAAATATGGGCAACTTTCTGCATAGCTCTTTGCAGATTATTTTTAAGGTGAATTATAATGAACCATTGTGTCCAACAGGGATATATCACAGTTGCTTTTATGTGGAGAGGAGATGAAGAGCGAGTCTATCAGAACCAGAGATGAGTATAGAAATGTTTCCATCAGAAACGGTAGCTGATTCCGCTATAAGATATATGCTTTTATCATAATTGGTTGTCAAGGAATCCATGACAAGTAAATAACAAACAAAGCCTTGGTTATGGCATTAATGCAACCTAATTTTAGCCTTACTTCTATAATAAGCCTGGATAATGGCATCAATGCCACCTAAGTTTAGCCTTACGTATGTAATAAGCCTTGGTAATGGCATCAGTGTCACTTAATGTTGGCCTTTCCAATAAAATAAGCCTTGGTAATGACATCAATGTCACTTAATTTTGGCCTTTCCTATGTACATGCAAGAAGCCTTGGTAATGACATCATTGTCACTTAATGTTGGCCTTCCCTATGTACATGTAATAAGCCTTGGTAATGACATCAATGTCACTTAATGTTGGTCTTCTCTCTGTAATAAGCCTTGGTAATGACATCAGTGTCACTTAATGTTGGCCTTTCCTATGTAATAAGCCTTGGTAATGACATCAATGTCACTTAATGTTGGCCTTTCCTATGTAATAAGCCTTGGTAATGACATCAATGTCACTTAATGTTGGCCTTTCCTATGTAATAAGCCTTGGTAATGACATCAATGTCACTTAATGTTGGCCTTTCCTATGTAATAAGCCTTGGTAATGACATCAATGTCACTTAATGTTGGCCTTTCCTATGTAATAAGCCTTGGTAATGACATCAATGTCACTTAATGTTGGCCTTTCCTATGTAATAAGCCTTGGTAATGACATCAATGTCACTTAATGTTGGCCTTTCCTATGTAATAAGCCTTGGTAATGACATCAATGTCACTTAATGTTGGCCTTTCCTATGTAATAAGCCTTGGTAATGACATCAATGTCACTTAATGTTGGCCTTTCCTATGTAATAAGCCTTGGTAATGACATCAATGTCACTTAATGTTGGCCTTTCCTATGTAATAAGCCTTGGTAATGACATCAATGTCACTTAATGTTGGCCTTTCCTATGTAATAAGCCTTGGTAATGACATCAATGTCACTTAATGTTGGCCTTTCCTATGTAATAAGCCTTGGTAATGACATCAATGTCACTTAATGTTGGCCTTTCCTATGTAATAAGCCTTGGTAATGACATCAATGTCACTTAATGTTGGCCTTTCCTATGTAATAAGCCTTGGTAATGACATCAATGTCACTTAATGTTGGCCTTTCCTATGTAATAAGCCTTGGTAATGACATCAATGTCACTTAATGTTGGCCTTTCCTATGTAATAAGCCTTGGTAATGACATCAATGTCACTTAATGTTGGCCTTTCCTATGTAATAAGCCTTGGTAATGACATCAATGTCACTTAATGTTGGCCTTTCCTATGTAATAAGCCTTGGTAATGACATCAATGTCACTTAATGTTGGCCTTTCCTATGTAATAAGCCTTGGTAATGACATCAATGTCACTTAATGTTGGCCTTTCCTATGTAATAAGCCTTGGTAATGACATCAATGTCACTTAATGTTGGCCTTTCCTATGTAATAAGCCTTGGTAATGACATCAATGTCACTTAATGTTGGCCTTTCCTATGTAATAAGCCTTGGTAATGACATCAATGTCACTTAATGTTGGCCTTTCCTATGTAATAAGCCTTGGTAATGACATCAATGTCACTTAATGTTGGCCTTTCCTATGTAATAAGCCTTGGTAATGACATCAATGTCACTTAATGTTGGCCTTTCCTATGTAATAAGCCTTGGTAATGACATCAATGTCACTTAATGTTGGCCTTTCCTATGTAATAAGCCTTGGTAATGACATCAATGTCACTTAATGTTGGCCTTTCCTATGTAATAAGCCTTGGTAATGACATCAATGTCACTTAATGTTGGCCTTTCCTATGTAATAAGCCTTGGTAATGACATCAATGTCACTTAATGTTGGCCTTTCCTATGTAATAAGCCTTGGTAATGACATCAATGTCACTTAATGTTGGCCTTTCCTATGTAATAAGCCTTGGTAATGACATCAATGTCACTTAATGTTGGCCTTTCCTATGTAATAAGCCTTGGTAATGACATCAATGTCACTTAATGTTGGCCTTTCCTATGTAATAAGCCTTGGTAATGACATCAATGTCACTTAATGTTGGCCTTTCCCATGTAATAAGCCTCAGTGATGACATCAATGTCACTTCATGTTGGCCTTCCCTCTGTAATAGGCCTTGGTAATGACATCAATGTCACTTAACGTTGGCCTTTCCTATGTAATAGGCCTTGGTAATGACATCAATGTCACTTAATGTTTACCTTTCCCATGTAATAAGCCTTGGTGATGACATCAATGTCACTTCATGTTGGCCTTTCCCATGTAATAAGCCTTGGTGATGACATCAATGCCACTTAATGCTGGCCTTTCCTATGTAATAACCCTTGGTAATGACATCAATGTCACTTAATGTTGGCCTTTCCTATGTAATAAGTCTTGGTAATGACATCAATGTCACTTAATGTTGGACTTTCCCATGTAATAAGCCTTGGTGATGACATCAATGCCACCTAATTTTAGCACTACGCCTGAAATAAGCATTATCAATGGCTTCAATGCTGACAAATTTTAGCTTTCCCTCTGTAATTGGCCTTGGTAATGGCATCAATGTCACTTAATGTTGGCCTTTCCTATGTAATAAGCTTTGGTAATGACATCAATGTCATTTAATGTTGGCCTTCCCTATGTACATGTAATAAGCCTTGGTAATGACATCAATGGCACTTCATGTTGGCCTTTCCTATGTAATAAGCCTTGGTAATGACATCAATGTCACTTAATGTGGCCTTTCCTTTGTAATTAGCCTTGGTAATGACATCAATGTCACTTAATGTGGCCTTTCCTTTGTAATTAGCCTTGGTAATGACATCAATGTCACTTAATGTTGGCCTTTCCCATGTAATAAGTCTTGGTAATGGCATCAGAGTCACCTAATGTTGGCCTTCCCTATGTAATAGGCCTTGGTAATGACATCAATGTCACTTAATGTTGGCCTTTCCGATGTAATAAGCCTTGGTAATGACATCAATGTCACTTAATGTTTACCGTCCTATGGTAATGACATCAATGTCACTTAATGTTGGCCTTCCCTCTGTAATAGGCCTTGGTAATGACATCAATGTCACTTAATGTTTACCGTCCTATGTAATAAGCCTTGGTAATGACATCAATGTCACTTAATGTTGGCCTTCCCTATGTAATAAGCTTTGGTAATGACACCAATGTCACTTAATGTTGACCTTTCCTATGTACATGTAATAAGCCTTGGTAATGACATCAATGTCACTTCATGATGGCCTTTCCTATGTAATAAGCCTTGGTAATGACATTAATGTCACTTAATGTTGGCCTTTCCTATGTAATAAGCCTCAGTGATGACATCAATGTCACTTCATGTTGGCCTTTCCTATGTAATAAGCCTTGGCAATGACATCAATGTCACTTAATGTTGGCCTTTCCGATGTAATAAGGCCTTTCCTATGTAATAAGCCTTGGTAATGGCATCAATGTCACTTAATGTTGGCCTTCCCTCTGTAATAGGCCTTGGTAATGACATCAATGTCACTTAATGTTTACCTTTCCCATGTAATAAGCCTTGGTGATGACATCAATGCCTCTTAATGTTGGCCTTTCCTATGTAATAAGCCTCAGTGATGACATCAATGTCACTTCATGTTGGCCTTTCCATGTAATAAGCCTTGGTGATGACATCAATGCCTCTTAATGTTGGCCTTTCCTATGTAATAAGCCTCAGTGATGACATCAATGTCACTTCATGTTGGCCTTTCCATGTAATAAGCCTTGGTGATGACATCAATGCCACTTAATGTTGGCCTTTCCTATGTAATAAGCCTTGGTAATGACATCAATGTCACTTAATGTTGGCCTTTCCTATGTAATAAGCCTTGGTAATGACATTAATGTCACTTAATGTTGGCCTTTCCTATGTAAAAAGCCTTGGTAATGACATCAATGTCACTTAATGTTGGCCTTTCCCATGTAATAAGCCTTGGTGATGACATCAATGCCACCTAATTTTAGCATTACGTCTGAAATAAGCATTATTAATGGCTTCAATGCTGACAAATTTTAGCTTTCCCTCTGTAATAGGCCTTGGTAATGGCATCAATGTCACTTAATGTTGGCCTTCCCTCTGTAATAGGCCTTGGTAATGGCATCGGTGTCACTTTATTTTAGCCTTAGCTCTGTAATAGGCCTTGGTAATGGCATAAATGTCACTTAATTTTAGCCTTCCCTCTGTAATAGGCCTTGGTGATAGCATCATACATCAATGCCACCATATTTAGCCTTCCTTTGTAACCAGCCATGGTAATGGCATCAATGCTACAAAATTGTGGTCTTACCTCTGTCACTGGAACTGTAAACCAAAGGCTACCTAATACCACTCGCTCTACTATATAAACCAGAACTGTAAGCTAAAGGCTGCTTATGGCAAAGCATTGCAAAGCAATCCATAGTCTCCAACCAGTAATAATTCATGTATTGACTGAGCTGTACACTTATTTAAGTATATAGGTCACTGACATACTTCCTCTTCTCCCTCCAAATGCCAAAACATACTTGCAAAGCAAATCTCCTTAGCCAAGATGAACGAGTTTTGTTTAAATCGTCCTAGTAGTAAAGGGAGAGAGGACAAAGATTTTTAATGTAATAAACCCCCACTACCTTGATGCACGACATATGGGGATAATTACCATATCTGTAAACTTTCATTAAAATCCAGTAGTTTAGGGGGCAGACCAACTTTTTATCAACAAAGGGTCACGACTCCTTTTAGAAGGATCGGAATGAAAAAGTCTTACTAGGATGCACAACGTCAGGGGACAGGAACATGTACCGTATCTGTAAGTTTTCTTAGAAATTGGCCCAGTAGATTAGATGTTAGAAGAAAGATGTTTCAAAAAACGTGCCAAAACTCAATAAAAGAAGGGTTTGGAAAAAAAATCGTGGATCGCAATATCAGGGGTTAGTAATTATATCTGAAAACTTCCATTGAAATTGGCCGCACAGTCTTGGAGGAGTTGTCTGGACAAGTATTTTTCAACAAAGGGCCATTACTCCATAGAATACGGTCAGATTGAAAAAATAATACCAGGATGCACAATATCAGGTGGTAGTTATCATATCTGGAAAGTTTCGTTGAAATTGATCCATATCTTGAGAAGTTGCTGTCCGGACAGAAAGTTTCAGGATTTTCAACATAGGGTCATAACTTCGTTAAAATGTGTCAGAATGAAAACTAAATACCTGGATGCACAACATTAGATTGTAATTATCATATTTTGAAAGTTTCAATAGGGCCATAAATTCGTTAAAAAGGGTCAGAATGAAAAACATAATACCTGGATGCACAACATCAGGTGGTAGTTATCATATTTTGAAAGTTTCGATGAATCTAGAGAAGTTGTCGGGACAAGGAGTTTTCAATAATGGGCCATAACTTCGTGAAAAGGGTCACAATTAAATAATAATACCGGGATGCACCATTTCAGGTGGTAGTTATCATATCTGGAAAGTTTCGTTAAAATTGGTCAATTACTTTAGAAGGAGTTGTCCGGACAAACGTTTTCTACGGACGAACCGTCTGACGGACTAGCTGATTCGAGTATACCCCCTCCCCTCTTCTTTGCGGGGGTAAAATAAGCAAAGACCAATTTAAAATTACGTTAGGTGAGAGCTTTGTCACATTATCTAGCTCAATTGAAGTCGGAAACGGCAGCAACTCATATAAAACAACACTATGGAAATAAGGATACAGCTTGCTTAACAATTGTTATGTACACAAATTAAAAGTAGCAACGTGGTAAAATGATGAAGCGGTCGATCAGGTGCACAGCAATACATATGCAAGACCACACACTTGTGTATTTCTAACGAATCAGAAAGCACTCATTTATTGCGCGAACGATTATACACGTCCCCGCACTTAATAAGTGTTTTCTGATTCGTTAGAAAACCACAACAAGTGTGTGGTCTTGCTTTTATCACATACCTTCCGTATTTGGTAGAGATCGATACAAAGATTTTATAAACTTTGATATTTTTTGCAAATCCCGGGAACTTTTTAGTTCGCCATGACAAGGGGATTCCGATAAAAAGTAGTTCCGGTTAGTAGGTAAATACAACATTCCGTATTGCACATGTGCAATACAGAACGTTGTATTTCATGGTCTAAAAATTGCTTGTATTACTATAACAAGATTCAAAAGGTACGTGATAAAATGTCATATTACGTTTCGTAAAAATGTATCATAACTCATGGAAACCGACAAACATAAAATAATAGTTTGTAGCCGAAAGAAATACAAATACCTGTCAACTTCATACGTCTTAATGAGCAAACAGTCGCTTTTATCTGTCTAGGTGACCACGTAGTCGCCTTTGTTCTGTCTAAGTGATCATCAGTGAACTTTATCTGTCTAAGCGATCATCAGTGACCTTAATCCGTCTTAATGATCATCAGTGACATTTATCCGTCTAAGTGATCATCAGTGAACTCTATCCGTCTAAATGATCATCAGTGACCTTTATCTGTCTAAGTGATCATCAGTGACCTTTATCTGTCTTTGTGATCATCAGTGACCTTTATCCGTCTAAGTGATCATCAGTGAATTTTATACATCTTAGTGATCATCAGTAACCACAGAGTCACCTTTATCTGTCTTAATGATCCTCAGTGACCTTTATCCGTCTAAGTGATCATCAGTGACCTATATCCGTCTAAGTGATCATCAGTGACCTTTTTCTGTCTTAGTTATCATCAGTGACCATTATCTGTCTTTGTGATCATCAGTGACCTTTATCCGTCTTAGTGATCATCAGTGACCATTATCTGTCTAAGTTATCATCAGTGACCATTATCTGTCTTTGTGATCATCAGTGACCTTTATCCGTCTTAGTGATCATCAGTGACCATTATCTGTCTTAGTGATCATCAGTGACCATTATCCGTCTTAGTGATCATCAGTGACCATTATCCGTCTTAGTGATTATCAGTGACCATTATCCGTCTTAGTGATCATCAGTGACCATTATCCGTCTTAGTGGTTATCAGTGAACTCTATCTGTCTTAGTGACCACAAAGTCACCTTTACATGTATCTGTCCTATTTACCTTCCAGATATCTCTCTCTGCCCTAGTCACCATATCAACCTAAATCTTGTTCAGTGGTCATCAGCGACCTTTATCTGTTTTAGCAACAACCAAGAAACCTTTATCTATACAAGTGACCACAATGTCACCTTTATCCGTCTTATTAATCTTCAGTGACCTTTTTCTGTCTGAGTGATCATTAGTGACCTTTATCAGTCTTAGTGATCATCAGTGACCTTTATCTGTCTAAATGATCATCAGTGATCTTTATCTGTCTAAGTAATAATCAGTCATCTTTATCTGTCTAAGTGATCATCAGTAAACTTTATCTAACTGAGTGATAATCAGTGACCTTTATCTGTCTTAGTGATCATCAATGACCTTTATCTGCCTAAGTGATCATCAGTGATCTTTATCTGTCTAAGTAATCATCAGTGACCTCTATCAGTCTTAGTGACCACACAGTCAATTTTATCTGTCTTAGTGATCATTAGTGACCTCTATCAGTCTTAGTGACCACACAGTCAACTTTATCTGTCTTAGTGATCATTAGTGACCTTTATCCGTCTAAGTGATCATCAGTGAAATGTATTCATCTTAGTGATCATCAGTGACCTTTTTCTGTCTAAGTGATCATAAGTGACATTTATCCGTGTGATCATCAGTGACCTTTATCCGTCTTATTGATGATCAGTAACCTTTATCCGTCTCAGTGATCATCAGTGACCTTTATCTGTCTGAGTGACCACACAGTGACCTTTATCTGTCTTAGTGATCATCAGTGACCTTTTTCCGTCTCAGTGATCATCATCAGTGACCTTTATCTGTCTGAGTGACCACAAAGTTACCTTTATCTGTCTTAGTGATCATCATTGACCTATATCCGTCTTGGTGATCATCAGTGACCTTTATCCGTCTAAGTGATCATTAGTGACTTTTATCTGTCTTAGTGATCATCAGTGACCTTTATCCGTCTTAGCGATCATCAGTTACCTTTATCCGTCTTAGTAACCACACAGTCACCTTTATCAGTCCTCATCAGTAACAATTTTTCCGTCTAACTTATCATCAGTGACCTTTATCTGTCTAAGTGATAATCAGTGACATTTATCCGTCTTAGTGATCATCAGAAACTTTTATCTGTATTAGTGACCACACAGTCACCTTTATCTGTCTTAGTGATCATCAGTGACCTTTATCCGTCTTGGTGATCATCAGTGCCCTTTGTCCGTCCTAGTGATTATCAATGACCTTTTTCCGTCTTAGTGATCAGCAGTGACCTGTATCCGTCTCAGTGATCATCAGTGACCTTTATCTGTCTGAGTGACCACAAAGTTACCTTTATCTGTCTTAGTGATCATCAGTGACCTATATCCGTCTTAGTGATCATCAGTGACCTTTTTCCGTCTAAGTGATCATCAGTGAATTTTATCTTATCCATACTAGTGATCATCAGTGACCTTTATATGTCTTATTGATCATCAGTGACCTTTATCTGTCTTAGTGATCAGCAGTGACCTGTATCCGTCTCAATGATCATCAGTGACCTTTATCTGTCTGAGTGACCACAAAGTTACCTTTATCTGTCTTAGTGATCATCAGTGACCTTTTTCCGTCTAAGTGATCATCAGTGAATTTTATCTTATCCATACTAGTGATCATCAGTGACCTTTATTTGTCTTATTGATCATCAGTGACCTTTATCTGTCTTAGTGATCAGCAGTGACCTGTATCCGTCTCAATGATCATCAGTGACCTTTATCTGTCTGAGTGACCACAAAGTTACCTTTATCTGTCTTAGTGATCATCAGTGACCTTTTTCCGTCTAAGTGATCATCAGTGAATTTTATCTTATCCATACTAGTGATCATCAGTGACCTTTATTTGTCTAAGTGATCATCAGTGACCTTTATCTGTCTTAGTAATCATCAGTCACCTTTATCCGTCTTCATCAGTGACCTTTTTCCGTCTTGGTGATCATCAGTGACCTTTATCTGTCTTAGTGACCACACAGTCACCTTGATCTGTCTTAGTGATCATCAGTTACTTTTATCCGTCTCAGTGATCATCAGTTACCTTTATCTGTCTGAGTGATCATCAGTAAACTGTGTCTGTCTTAGTGATCATCAGTGACCTTTATCCGTCTTAGAGATCATCAGTGACCTTTATCTGTCTTAGTGACCACACAGTCACCTTGATCTGTGTTAGTGATCATCAGTGACCTATATCCGTCTTGGTGATCATCAGTACCCTTTGTCCGTCCTAGTGATCATCAATGACCTTTATCAGTCTCAGTGATCATCAGTGACGTTTATCTGTCTTAGTGACCACACAATTACCTTTATCTGTCTTAGTGATCATCAGTGACCTTTATCCGTCTTAGTGATCATCAGTGACATTTATCCGTCTAAGTGATCATTAGTGACTTTTATCAGTCTTAGTGACCACACAATTACCTTTATCTGTCCTAGTGATCATCAATGACCTTTATCAGTCTCAGTGATCATCAGTGACGTTTATCTGTCTTAGTGACCACACAATTACCTTTATCCGTCTAAGTGATCATCAGTGACCTTTATCCGTCTTAGTGATCATCAGTGACCTTTATCTGTCTAAGTGATCATCAGTGACCTTTATCAGGCTAAGTGATCATCAGTGACCTTTATCTGTCTTAGTGATCATCAGTGACCTTTATTTGTCTTAGTGATCATCAGTGACCTTTATCTGTCTAAGTGATCATCAGTGACCTTTATCAGGCTAAGTGATCATCAGTGACCTTTATCTGTCTTAGTGATCATCAGTGACCTTTATTTGTCTTAGTGATCATCAGTGACCTTTATCTGTCTAAGTGATCATCAGTGACCTTTATCAGGCTAAGTGATCATCAGTGACCTTTATCTGTCTTAGTGATCATCAGTGACCTTTATTTGTCTTAGTGATCATCAGTGACCTTTATCTGTCTAAGTGATCATCAGTGACCTTTATCAGGCTAAGTGATCATCAGTGACCTTTATCTGTCTTAGTGATCATCAGTGACCTTTATTTGTCTTAGTGATCATCAGTGACCTTTATCTGTCTAAGTGATCATCAGTGACCTTTATCAGGCTAAGTGATCATCAGTGACCTTTATCTGTCTTAGTGATCATCAGTGACCTTTATTTGTCTTAGTGACCACACAGTGACCTTTATTTGTCTTAGTGATCATCAGTGACCTATATCCGTCTAAGTGATCATCAGTGACCTTTTTCTGTCTTAGTTATCATCAGTGACCATTATCTGTCTTTGTGATCATCAGTGACCTTTATCCGTCTTAGTGATCATCAGTGACCATTATCTGTCTAAGTTATCATCAGTGACCATTATCTGTCTTTGTGATCATCAGTGACCTTTATCCGTCTTAGTGATCATCAGTGACCATTATCTGTCTTTGTGATCATCAGTGACCTTTATCCGTCTTAGTGATCATCAGTGACCATTATCCGTCTTAGTGATTATCAGTGACCATTATCCGTCTTAGTGATCATCAGTGACCATTATCCGTCTTAGTGGTTATCAGTGAACTCTATCTGTCTTAGTGACCACAAAGTCACCTTTACATGTATCTGTCCTATTTACCTTCCAGATATCTCTCTCTGCCCTAGTCACCATATCAACCTAAATCTTGTTCAGTGGTCATCAGCGACCTTTATCTGTTTTAGCAACAACCAAGAAACCTTTATCTATACAAGTGACCACAATGTCACCTTTATCCGTCTTAGTAATCTTCAGTGACCTTTTCTGTCTGAGTGATCATTAGTGACCTTTATCAGTCTTAGTGATCATCAGTGACCTTTATCTGTCTAAATGATCATCAGTGATCTTTATCTGTCTAAGTAATAATCAGTCACCTTTATCTGTCTAAGTGATCATCAGTAAACTTTATCTAACTGAGTGATAATCAGTGACCTTTATCCGTCTTAGTGATCATAAATGACCTTTATCTGCCTAAGTGATCCTGTCTTAGTGATCATCATTGGCCTATATCCGTCTTGGTGATCATCAGTAACCTTTATCTGTCTAAATGATCATCAGTTATCTTTATCTGTCTAAGTAATAATCAGTCACCTTTATCTGTGTAAGTGATCATCAGTAAACTTTATCTAACTGAGTGATAATCAGTGACCTTTATCCGTCTTATTGATGATCAGTAACCTTTATTCGTCTCAGTGATCATCAGTGACCTTTATTTGTCTAAGTGATCATCAGTAAACTTTATCTAACTGAGAGATAATCAGTGACCTTTATCTGTCTAAATGATCATCAGTGACCTTTATATGTCTGAGTGACCACACAGTGACCTTTATCTGTCTGAGTGACCACAAAGTTACCTTTTTCTGTCTTAGTGATCATCAGTGACATTTATCCGTCTAAGTGATCATCAGTGACCTTATCTGTCTGAGTGACCACACAGTGACCTTTATCTGTCTAGTGATCATCAGTGACCTATATCCGTCTTAGTGATCATCAGTGACATTTATCCGTCTAAGTGATCATCAGTGAATTTTATCTTATCCATACTAGTGATCATCAGTGACCTTTATCTGTCTTAGTGATCATCATTGACCTATATCCGTCTTGGTGATCATCAGTAACCTTTATCCGTCTAAGTGATCATTAGTGACTTTTATCCGTCTTAGCGATCATCAGTTACCTTTATCCGTCTTAGTAACCACACAGTCACCTTTATCAGTCCTCATCAGTAACAATTTTTCCGTCTAACTTATGATCAGTGACCTTTATATGTCTAAGTGATCACCAGTGACCTTTATCTGTCTGAGTGACCACAAAGTTACCTTCATCTGTCTTAGTGATCATCAGTGACCTGTATCTGTCTTAGTGACCACACAGTCACCTTGATCTGTGTTAGTGATCATCAGTGACCTATATCCGTCTTGGTGATCATCAGTAACCTTTATCCGTTTATCAGTCTCAGTGATCATCAGTGACGTTTATCTGTCTTAGGGGCCACACAATTACCTTTATCTGTCTTAGTGATCATCATTGGCCTATATCCGTCTTGGTGATCATCAGTACCCTTTGTCCGTCCTAGTGATCATCAATGACCTTTATTCAGTGATCTTTATCTGTCTAAGTAATCATCAGTGACCTCTATCAGTCTTAGTGACCACACAGTCAATTTTATCTGTCTTAGTGATCATTAGTGACCTCTATCAGCCTTAGTGACCACACAGTCAACTTTATCTGTCTTAGTGATCATTAGTGACCTCTATCAGCCTTAGTGACCACACAGTCAACTTTATCTGTCTTAGTGATCATTAGTGACCTCTATCAGTCTTAGTGACCACACAGTCAATTTTATCTGTCTTAGTGATCATTAGTGACCTTTATCCGTCTAAGTGATCATCAGTGACCTTTATCAGGCTAAGTGATCATCAGTGGCCTTTATCTGTCTTAGTGATCATCAGGGACCTTTATTTGTCTTAGTGATCATCAGTGACCTTTTTCCGTCTCAGTGATCATCATCAGTGACCTTTATCTGTCTGAGTGCCCACAAAGTTACCTTTATCTGTCTTAGTGATCATCATTGACCTATATCCGTCTTGGTGATCATCAGTAACCTTTATCCGTCTAAGTTATCATTAGTGACTTTTATCCGTCTTAGCGATCATCAGTTACCTTTATCCGTCTTAGTAACCACACAGTCACCTTTATCAGTCCTCATCAGTAACAATTTTTCCGTCTAACTTATGATCAGTGACCTTTATATGTCTAAGTGATCACCAGTGACCTTTATCTGTCTGAGTGATCATCAGTAAACTGTGTCTGTCTTAGTGATCATCAGTGACCTTTAGCTGTCTAAGTGATCATCAGTGACCTTTTTCTGTCTAAGTGATCATAAGTGACATTTATCCGTGTGATCATCAGTGACCTTTATCCGTCTTATTGATCATCAGTGACCTTTATCTGTCTAAGTGATTATCAGTGACCTTTATCAGGCTAAGTGATCATCAGTGACCTTTATCAGGCTAAGTGATCATCAGTGGCCTTTATCTGTCTAAGTGATCATCAGTGACCTTTATCAGGCTAAGTGATCATCAGTGACCTTTATCCGTCTAAGTGATCATCAGTGACCTTTATCCGTCTTATTGATGATCAGTAACCTTTATTCGTCTCAGTGATCATCAGTGACCTTTATCTGTCTGAGTGACCACAAAGTTACCTTCATCTGTCTTAGTGATCATCAGTGACCTTTATCTGTCTGAGTGACCACAAAGTTACCTTCATCTGTCTTAGTGATCATCAGTGACCTATATCCGTCTTAGTGATCATCAGTGACCTTTATTTGTCTTAGTGATCATCAGTGACCTTTATCCGTCTAAGTAATCATCATTGACCTTTATCTGTCTTAGTGACCAAACATTCACCTTTATCCGTCTTAGTGATCATCAGTGACCTTCTCCCGTCTTATTGATCATCAGTGACCTTTATATGTCTAAGTGATCACCAGTGACCTTTATCTGTCAGAGTGACCACACAGTGTATCTGTCTTAGTGATCATCAGTAACCTTTATATGTCTTATTGATCATCAGTGACCGTTATCTGTCTAAGTGATCATCAGTGACCTTTATCCGTCTTAGTGATCATCTGTGATCTTTACCTGTCTTAGTGATCATCAGTGACCTGTATCTGTCTTAGTGACCACACAGTCACCTTTATCCGTTTGAATGACCACCCATTTACCTGCTTCTGTCCTTTTGACAACCAGGACACCTTTATCTGTCCAAGTGACTACACAGTCACCTGTATCTGTCTTAGTGACCAACTATTTACCTGTATCTGTCTTAGTGACCAACTATTTACCTGTATCTGTCCTAGTGACTACACGGTCACCTGTATCTGTCTTAGTGACCAACTATTTACCTGTATCTGTCTTAGTGACCAACTATTTACCTGTATCTGTCTTAGTGACCAACTATTTACCTGTATCTGTCCTAGTGACCAACTATTTACCTGTATCTGTCCTAGTGACGACCCAGTCACCAATATCCGTCCAAGTTACTTCCCAGATAACTGTATCTGTCATAGTTACAATAGTCACTATTATCTTGTTCAGTGATCATCAGTCACCTTTATCTGCCCTTGTGACTTAGTTTTTACTCTGGGACTTTGATCTAGCCACAATTACAAGCAAGTCACTTTTGTCTCTCTCTATGACCACCGTAGCTTTTATCTGTCCTAGCCATAATAACCACTCACTAATCTTTATCTGTCCTAGTGACCAATAAGTCACGTTTACCTAACTTTTGTTGTAACCCAATTACCTGTATTTTTCTAAGTGATAAAACAGTCACCTGTATTTATCTTATGGATCATAGAGTCACCTTTATCTGTTTCAGTGACCATAAAGTCACTTTTTTCTGTCCTAGTGACCATCAAGTCACCTGTTTTTGTCCTAGTGACCATCCAGCCACATGTATATGTCTTAGTTACCACGCAGTCACTTGTATCTGTCTTTGTGGCCATACTGTCACCTGTATCTGTCTTAGTGACCATACAGTCACCTATATTTGTCGAAGTGACCACACAGTCACCTGTATCTGTCCTAGTGACCATATAGTCACTTCTATCTGTCTAAGTGACCATCGAGTCACCCGTTTCTGTCCTATTGACCATATAGTCACCTTTTTATGTCCTAGTGACCATTCACTCCTCTGTTTCTGTCTAAGTGACCATTATGTCACCTGTATCTGTCTTAGGGTTGACATGGTCACTGTTTTCTATCTTTGTGACAAGGTTTCCTTTTTCAACAGACTAGACTCACCTTTGGGTAATCCTAGTTTCTCCAGAACAAAGGACATGTTTTCCTCCTTCAGCGCATCGATGTAGTGTTCATATCCGTTACCGTCCTTCATCCTTGGCAGACTTTCAATCATCAGGCGATTTGCTTCACATTTATCATTCCTGCACTCAGTCCGAATGTTTGCAACGTTTGTGTGGCCTCGTTGTATCAAAATATCCAGTATCGGAGCTGGTTCCACATTTTGTATAAGAAATTTGAAGTTGCTGATAATCTTCTCTCTAGCCATGGTTATTGTGGATACCTAAACACAACACGTATTAAGTTAGATCAGTCATCGTATAGTTTAATCTAATAATGTGGGTTTTGGCAACATTAAAAACTTGTCCTTTCCATCTTTCTCTATCCTTGATATCCAGGGGTTACGCTCTCTGACGCTCTCTTCGATATCCAGGGGTTTGATTTGTTTGTGTTTTTACGTCCTTTTAATAGCTATGGTCATTTAAGGACGTGCCAGGTTTTGGTGGTGGAGGAAAGCCGGAGTTCCCGGAGAAAAACCACCGACCTACGGACAGTACCTGGCGACTGCCCTACATAGGCCTCGAACCCGCGACCCAGTGGTGGAGGGCTAATGGTAGCAGAATGTCAGACACCTTAATAGCCAGGGGCTACGCTAACTGACGCTCTCTATCCATCCTCGATATCTAGGGGTTACACCTACTGACGCTCTCCTCGATATCCAGGGGTTACGCTCACTGACGCTCTCCTCGATATCCAGGGGCTACGCTCACTGACGCTCTCTACGCATCCTCGATATCTAGGGGTTACGCTCACTGACGCTATCCTCGATATCCAGGGGTTACACTCACTGACGCTCTCTACGCATCCTCGATATCTAGGGGTTACGCTCACTAACGCTCTCTATCCATCCTCGATATCTAGGGGCTACGCTCACTGATGCTTTCTTCCCATCCTTGAGATCTAGGGGTTACGCTCACTGACGCTATCCTCGATATCCAGGGGTTACGCTCACTGACACTCTCTACGCATCCTCGATATCTAGGGGTTACGCTCACTGACTCTCTCTACGCATCCTCGATATCCAGGGGTTAATTACGCTCACTGACGCTCTCTATCCATCCTCGGTATCTAGGAGTTACGCTCACTGACGCTCTCTATCGTTAGTGAGTGTTTCTCGTGTGACGCTATTTTTGTGACTGCTCAACCGATACGTTCCAGAATTCCTGTACCCTTTTCTTATATACTCTTCAAGTCGTCTTTGGAAAACGGAGTCGAAGGTAGCAGAAATTCGTTTTAAACAAACCCTCTGTCTACAACCAGTAAAATTAGACTGTGTTTGCAATTATACATGTACAAAAAAACGTCAGGTCACGAGAAAGTGGTTACGGTGGTCAGTATAGGACGAGGATAGAACATAATTCTGATTATGTTTTGATTACAGTAGGCTAACATCATACCGGCTATTTTATATTATTATTCGAACAAACTATTTGATTGTTTTTAAAATACAAGTTTTTGCAGGGCAAGTTTATATACAAAAATATTTCAAAAAATCCCAGCATTGTATTATAAGGAGAGAGTCCATTTTTTTTAGATTTGGATATTGCTGGTAGCCGGGGTATCATCAGTCCAAAATACTAGTCTTACATATTTTGATAGATATTTGTCCAGTGTGGGGCTAGAAAGTACTACGAATTCTCTGGCACCGTTTGGTGTCGTTAAATTTTCGGGTACTGACAACAACAAAAAAGGATAAAAAAAGGCAGGAAAAGCAATCCCTATGACAATGAATGAACTTTGTATTTATCAAAAGCCACTCATTTAGTCACCAATCGGTGATACACGTTTCGTCCGTACTGTCCCTAGCCGAAACGTATCTCTGGCATACATGTATGAGAGGTGGGGAAAATGTACATGTACATACCGAGCATGTATCTATATATGTAACATGTATCTATATATGTAACATGTATTTGTATATGTAACATGTATCTATATATGTAACATGTATATATATATGTAATATGTATCTATATATGTAACATGTATCTATATATGTAACATTTATCTATATCTGTGACATGTATCTGTATATGTGACATGTATCTGTATATGTAACTTGTATCTTTATATGTGATGTGTATCTATATATGTGACATGTATCTGTATATGTAACTTGTATCTATATATGTAACATGTATCTATATATGTAACATGTATCGTTATTATATGTAACATGTATCTATATATGTAACATATATCTGTAACATGTATCTATATATGTGGTGTGTATCTATATATGTAACATGTATCTATATATGTGACATGTATCTCTATATGTAACATGTATCATATATGTAACATATATCTGTAACATGTATCTATATATGTGGTGTGTATATATATATGTAACATGTATCTATATATGTGACATGTATCTTTATATGTGATGTGTATCTATATATGTGACATGTATCTGTATATGTAACTTGTATCTATATATGTAACATGTATCTATATATGTGACATGTATCTTTATATGTGATGTGTATCTATATATGTAACATGTATCTGTATATGTAACAAGTATATGTATATGTGACATGTATCTATATATGTAACATGTATCTGTATATGTAACAAGTTTCTATATATGTGACATGTATCTATATATGTGACATGTATCTATATATGTAACATGTATCTATATATGTGACATGTATCTTTATATGTGATGTGTATCTATATATGTAACATGTATCTATATATGTTACATGTATAAATATATTTAACATGTATCTATATATGTAACATTTATCTATATATGTAACATGTATCTATGTTATATGTAACATGTATCTGTAACATGTATCTATATATGTGATGTGTATCTATATATGTAACATATATCTGTAACATGTATCTATATATGTGACATGTATCTATATATGTAACATGTATCTATATATGTAACATGTATCTATATATGTAACATGTATCTATATATGTAACATGTATCTATATATGTAACATGTATAAAAATATGTATCTATATATGTTACATGTATAAAAATATGTAACATGTATCTATATATGTAACATTTATCTATATATGTAACATGTATCTATGTTATATGTAACATGTATCTGTAACATGTATCTATATATGTGATGTGTATCTATATATGTAACATATATCTGTAACATGTATCTATATATGTGACATGTATCTATATATGTAACATGTATCTATATATGTAACATGTATCTATATATGTAACATGTATCTATATATGTCACATGTATCTATATATGTAACATGTATCTATATATGTAACATGTATCTATATATGTAACATGTATCTTTATATGTGATGTGTATCTATATATGTAACATGTATCTATATATGTAACATGTATCTATATATGTAACATGTATCTATATATGTAACATGTATCTATATATGTAACATGTATCTATATATGTAACATGTATCTATATATGTAACATGTATCTATATATGTAACATGTATCTATATATGTAACATGTATCTATATATGTAACATGTATCTATATATGTAACATGTATCTATATATGTGACATGTATCTATATATGTAACATGTATCTATATATGTAACATGTATCTATATATGTAACATGTATCTATATATGTAACATGTATCTATATATGTAACATGTATCTATATATGTAACATGTATCTATATATGTAACATGTATCTATATATGTAACATGTATCTATATATGTAACATGTATCTATATATGTAACATGTATCTATATATGTAACATGTATCTATATATGTAACATGTATCTATATATGTAACATGTATCTATATATGTAACATGTATCTATATATGTAACATGTATCTATATATGTAACATGTATCTATATATGTAACATGTATCTATATTATATGTACCATGTATCTATATTATATGTAACATGTATCTTTATAATATGTAACATGTATCTATATATGTATGTGATGTGTATCTATATATGTAACATATATCTGTAACATGTATCTATATATGTGATGTGTATATATATATGTAACATGTATCTGTATATGTAGCATGTATCTATATTATATGTAACATATATCTATATATGTGATGTGTATCTATATATGTAACATGTATCTATATATGTAACATGTATCTATATATGTGACATGTATCTATATATGTGATGTCTATCTATACATGTAACATGTATCTATAGATGTGACATGTATCTATATATGTGACATGTACTATATATGTAACATGTATCCTTATATGTGATGTGTATCTATATATGTAACATGTATCTATATATGTAACATGTATCTATATATGTAACGTGTATCTTTATATGTGATGTGTATCTATATATGTAACATGTATCTATATATGTAACATGTATCTATATATGTAACATGTATCTATATATGTAACATGTATCTATATATGTAACATGTATCTATATATGTAACATGTATCTATATATGTAACATGTATCTATATATGTAACATGTATCTATATATGTAACATGTATCTATATATGTAACATGTATCTATATATGTAACATGTATCTATATATGTAACATGTATCTATATATGTAACATGTATCTATATATGTAACATGTATCTATATATGTAACATGTATCTATATATGTAACATGTATCTATATATGTAACATGTATCTATATATGTAACATGTATCTATATATGTAACATGTATCTATATATGTAACATGTATCTATATATGTAACATGTATCTATATATGTAACATGTATCTATATATGTAACATGTATCTATATATGTAACATGTATCTATATATGTAACATGTATCTATATATGTAACATGTATCTATATATGTAACATGTATCTATATATGTGACATGTATCTATATATGTAACATGTATCTATATATGTAACATGTATCTATATATGTAACATGTATCTATATATGTAACATGTATCTATATATGTAACATGTATCTATATATGTAACATGTATCTATATATGTAACATGTATCTATATATGTAACATGTATCTATATATGTAACATGTATCTATATATGTAACATGTATCTATATATGTAACATGTATCTATATATGTAACATGTATCTATATATGTAACATGTATCTATATATGTAACATGTATCTATATATGTGACATGTATCTATATATGTAACATGTATCTATATATGTAACATGTATCTATATATGTAACATGCATCTATAAATATGTGATGTGTATCTATATATGTAACATGTATCTATATATGTGATGTGTATCTATATATGTTACATGTTTCTATACATGTAAAATAATAAATAATATATAGCGCCCTATCTAGCTCACATAAGCAACTCTAAAGCGTTTTACAGTACAAAGATATACAATTTAATACAATGAATACATTAAGCATATACAATAATCAATACAATGTTGAGGAATTCGCCGGAGCTGCCTTATCAGGCGCTAACTACTAGTCCTATACCACCTGGCAAATATCTCTCTATGTGTGTATGCCTGCATGTATAATGTATTTATATATATGTAACATGTAAATATGACATGTACCTATTTATGTGACAAATACGTAGCATGTATCTCTATATATACGTGACGTGTAGATCTATATAAACATGTATGACATGTATCTATTTTGCATTCTTGTAAGTTAAAAAACTCTTGCAAAATTACTGGAACAAAATGGTTACATTATGTACATCTGTTTGCGTTGTTGAGTGTTCGGGAGGTAGAACATTTGATATTGAAATATTGGATATGAGAGGAGAAAACTTCTTATTTTATACAATAGGTGAATAGATATATCAATCATTAATATATATTTGATTTACGATTCCCCTGAAAGGAAATTTTCAAATCCATCTCCATTTCTTAAACGAAAGAGTTTTATACTCTCAAATGAATTACCCACCTGGTACATGTGTATCTTGTATACACACGTGTAACAAGTGTACATGTTCATCTGCCCAATGCTGAGTGACCATGTTAGGTACCTAATAATATTTAAATCACATTAATATGGACAATTTATTCACCTTAGGTTCGGCCCCTATGTCTATTGACAACCTGGTCAAGGTGTGCCTTTTGACAAATGTACACGATCTACTTTCACTTTGCATAAAAGTTGTACGAGGACTTAAACATTACGTCTTTATTCAGATACGTGTACTTGGAGACATTCACGGTATGACCCGGTAAATAACATGACCGTTCGTGTATTTATCTGCTGTTTCTGACATGTACCCAAACTCAGGAACACATACATCAGGTACAGATTCTGGATACTAGAATTGTACTTTAAAACTTACTTACGGAATGCCTGCATGGGAATCACCTGTTAGTTAAGTTCGTACCAGAAAATTCCAACATGTTAATGGCTTCCTTGTTACGATTGTTTCCTAGTCTACAACCTGGGTACAACTGACATTATTTATAAACATTTACAACCAGGAAGTTGAAGCAAACATTCTAGAATTATCTCCCCTATATTATACACACATTGGTGTGCAGTGTAGCGTCACGTTACCAATATGGTACGCTGTGGGGGTTTCCCAAATGAACCTGAAAACAGGTTACATTATAGATATATTTGGACATAAACTGGTGTGTTAATACGTTTTAGGATTATACGATGAATCTATATAGCTCTATACACTTGTTCAAAACTTGAGTTCGTTCCGTACGAACTTGTTAATAAAAAGTTGTTTTTTTCTTTCTGATCAGCATATTACTCATACGAAATATGTAGGGTCGTAAATGGATTCAGCATCTATAGAGGATTTAAAAGTGATATGGAAATTATTTCTACCTGTGATTCAAGTTCCTAAAAGTTGATAACGTCATAGAACAGCTACCACATCGAAACATGGCGTAATTATAAAATATCCATAAATACAAAGGTTCACCGATAACATTGATAGAAGTACACGTACAGATCTATACCCCTGTTATGATAATTAGCATGTGCCTTATTGATTAGCTAGTGAGTGTTTGGTCAGTCGCAGCCTTTTCGAATCCATTTCAAAGCGAGATCGAAACAGAAGAAACCACATTTTTTTGTAATGTAACAAAGTATCAGGAATTATTCCAACCCACAGGAATCTTAAGGTAACAGATGAAAATCATTATTAATAATTTATTAAAAAAATATTGCCTATGAATGCCGACTAAATGCAATTCTATATTACTATATGGAAACGGGCCGGGTATATCATTTATATCATTCTTAGTATAATATCAACAATTTCTGTCATGAGTAACAATTACATCGCAGCCATTGGCTTGTTTTCCCTTTCCTCTTTCCTACAATAACGCTTTTCACCTTTTCTCCTATATTTTACACAGGTTTATTTTTATAAATATCGACAATGATAACGCTTATTCAACAATAAAGATAGTTGATAATAAAATGTCCTCGATGCCGTACAAATTAACCAAGAACCTATTTAGAAATAATAGGAAAACGTATGTAATACCGAACGTACACTTTAAGATTGAAAGGGTTTGGAATAGCTTCACAGTGAGTGTATCTCATTGTTGTGTACTTAATTATAAGTGAGGCGGTGTTAGATGCCGATGTATATATATACGAATGACCGCTAACAAAAATATTCATTTAAAGACTCACGTGTTACATCATCTTGCAATCATAGTGTGGGTTTTTCTGACATTTATTTATAGATAAAAGAGTAATCAATATTTATAGATAGGGATGTTCGTGGAATTATTTATAACTCTGTGGTTTTTTCTATACTTATAGATTTGGAATTATTTATAACTCTGTGGTTTTAAATGGGTTTTTTCTATTCTTATAGATTTGAAGAAAAGAAGAAATGGACTTGTCACTAAAGTTCGTTTTTTCGTACCCGACAATTGTCAAGTAAGTCGCCTTTTTTGTGTTACGAACGTTACATATAGATTATATTTGTTTCCTACAACATCAGAGTATTGTACGAAATCTAAACATTTAACCACAAAACATATTATTTATAATGCTACTGTCAATTTCAAACCGTCATCGTGTGGATGAATGCACCGCTGTGTGAAAATCCCGCGAAATGTCACGTAAAGATGAAAGACAGATCGATCGGACGCGATAGAAAATTCTCTTAACAAAGGGCAAGGTGTATCCGCACTTATACCGGTGTGATATATCCTTTTCTCCCTTCACGTGTGTGTCTCCCGTTTTAGCCGGGAAAGATCAGCTTGTCAACCCCTAGGGGGAGATAGCCTCGTGCCGGTTAGCACGTGTTCAATTGTGATGTCATTAAAATATGTCACCAGTAATTGTGACGTCATCAAAAGTGAATGACGATATTCATACCCCATAGGTGTTTTGTTTAAAAACATGGCAGACTACTGTCGATGGAGTTGTGACTGAAATAATAGGATGGGAGAAAAACTATAATCCTCTACCTTGAGGGTGTAACAGAGAAATTTCCAACCATCGGGGTGACTTTTATTTGGTTGTCTAACCCTGGGCAGACCCTCGGGTTAAACATCCAAAGAACACCACCCCTCGGGTAGGAGATTTCTCTGTCACACCTACAAAGTAGGGGAAGGTTCTAGTAATCTACATGGAAGTATCACGTGGGATATCCCTGTCTGAGGTGTGAGAAAAACATATCCACATCGAAACGAAGGTGTCTGTGAATGTACGACACCTTACAACAAGCAATCAAAAGTTACGTTCAAAAGTTTTGCTTGGATAATTTTGTTGGGTCTTAAGGTAAACTAACTGACGATGTTTGGGCTTACGTCAGAATACCCGGCAGATCAGTTTTAATGATGTCACCGATTTTTTGGCTAGCGTTACAGAACGTTATCTACTCGGCGGTGCCAGTATTGTTTGGGGTGTACGACGTGTTTGGCGGAATCATTCGCATGTATGGCGTTAAGGCATGTATGTGTTGTTACAGTCATTACTTTCTGTACGTCAATTTAATTGAACTTCCGGTTGATTGACAATGACAATATCGCCCCTCCCCAAAATAATTTCATCACACGTATATGAGAAAGGGGTATCCAATATGGATACTCACATGGAAGACGCTATTCAAACACACTTAGATGGTGGAGACATTACACTAAAACCTGCTAGCGAAGTGCGTAGACTAAACTCAGTATTATAAATATAACACTTTTTGACGAGGATAAAATGCCCCGCCTGTTAATTAGGCTTTCTCTACAGTGGTGTTTTCTTTCTCCCTAACTTTTTCGGTTTCCGTATTATTACATATCTGAGCAGTGTTAGCTAACTGTTCACCGATTTATATAGATGATGTGCAAAACGCAGAATGCAATGACGCCATTCGTCCGTCATAATCAACGCACGTGTACCTACAAAATGTAGCTAATTGTATCTGGTAGGTATATAAAGCTGGCGGTATTATAACTTGGGAGGCCATCGACTTTCTTGTTTATACGATCAGCGCATGGTTGACATCGTTGGTTTATGACACAGACAGGGAGGGGTGTAATGGTCGGGGAGGGTCGAAGTTATGAGGCCGCTATACTCATTATCCTTTCTGTAGGGTCGTGTCCGGTACGCAGCTAGTTACACTGATGAGCACCGTCTTACAACAGGTTACATCAACAAGCTATAGGTATCGTAAAATAGTATCCTTCACATAAACACTTGTTCTTAGTACCTAGCACATAGTTTTACATAATGAACTATGATATGTGTATCTTGCTTCTAGATTACATGTACAACCTGTATCACTTATTTTTTATTGATGACACCCCAGTTGTATATTGTCGCCGGATGACGTCATTAATTCTGAAGATTTGTCCGATGACACCATGTACTGTTATTGCGGTGATTGATATATAATGGTTTGGTATCTAATTAACAAACAGAACTTACCCCCAAACCCCTCGAATTAAAATTGGGTATTATTTGTTCCGCAACCCTTTAACAGTGTGTATGTTTGTTCAGTTACCCCTCAAAGTGTGTATGTATGTGCTCAGTTACCCTCCTAAAATTATTTATGTTAGCAAAGTAACCCCCTTAAAAGTTTGCTCTTTCACCCTATATATTTGTGTATGTTAGAGCAGTAACGCTTTAACATTGTGTATATACATGTAAAATCAGTACCCAATCTTTAATAACTAAATATGTTTATTATCTCAGTATCCCTCTAAAATAGGGGCATCCACAATATATATCAATTATCTCAGTATCCCTCTAAAATAGGGCATCAAAAATAAATGAAATAGCTCCGTAACCACACTTTAGTTGTGAATGTATTATAAGTAACCCCCTTAGATTGTGTTTTTACTCAGTAACCACACTTTAGTTGTGAATGTATTCTAAGTAACCCCCTTAGATTGTATGTTTGCTCAGTAACCATACTTTAGTTGTGAATGTATTCTAAGTAACCCCCTTATATCGAATATTTACTCAGTAACCACACTTTAGTTGTAAATGTATTCCAAGTAACCCCCTTAGATCGTATGTTTACTCAGTAACCACACTTTAGTTGTGAATGTATTCTAAGTAACCCCCCTAGATCGTATGTTTGCTCAGTAACCACACTTTAGTTGTGAATGTATTCTAAGTAACCCCCCTAGATCGTATGTTTGCTCAGTAACCACACTTTAGTTGTGAATGTATTCTAAGTAACCCCCTTAGATCGTATTTTTACTCAGTAACCACACTTTAGTTGTAAATGTATTTTAAGTAACCACCTTAGATCGTATGTTTGCTCAGTAATCACACTTTAGTTGTGAATGTATTCTAAGTAACCCCCTTAGATCGTATGTTTGCTCAGTAACCACACTTTAGTTGTAAATGTATTTTAAGTAACCCCCTTAGATCGTATGTTTGCTCAGTAATCACACTTTAGTTGTGAATGTATTCTAAGTAACCCCCTTAGATCGTATGTTTGCTCAGTAACCACACTTTAGTTGTAAATGTATTCTAAGTAACCTCCTTAGATCGTATGTTTACTCAGTAAACACACTTTAGTTGTGAATGTATTCTAAGTAACCCCCTTAGATTGTATATTTACTCAGTAACCATACTTTAGTTGTGAATGTATTCTAAGTAACCCCCTTAGATCGTATGTTTGCTCAGTAACCACATTTTAGTTGTGAATGTATTCTTAGTAACCCCCTTAGATCGTATGATTGCTCAGTAACCACATTTTAGTTGTGAATGTATTCTAAGTAACCCCCTTAGATTGTATGTTTGCTCAGTAATCACACTTTAGTTGTAAATGTATTCTAAGTAACCCCTTAGATTGTATTTTTACTCAGTAATCACACTTTAGTTGTAAATGTATTCTAAGTAACCCCTTAGATCGTATTTTTACTCAGTAACCACACTTTAGTTGTGAATGTATTCTAAGTAACCCCCTTAGATCGTATGTTTACTCAGTAACCACACTTTAGTTGTGAATGTATTCTAAGTAACCCCCTTAGATTGTATGTTTGCTCAGTAATCACACTTTAGTTGTAAATGTATTCTAAGTAACCCCTTAGATTGTATTTTTACTCAGTAATCACACTTTAGTTGTAAATGTATTCTAAGTAACCCCTTAGATCGTATTTTTACTCAGTAACCACACTTTAGTTGTGAATGTATTCTAAGTAACCCCCTTAGATCGTATTTTTACTCAGTAACCACACTTTAGTTGTGAATGTATTCTAAGTAACCCCCTTAGATCGTATTTTTACTCAGTAACCACACTTTAGTTGTGAATGTATTCTAAGTAACCCCCTTAGATCGTATTTTTACTCAGTAACCACACTTTAGTTGTGAATGTATTCTAAGTAACCCCCTTAGATCGTATGTTTACTCAGTAACCACACTTTAGTTGTGAATGTATTCTAAGTAACCCCCTTAGATCGTATGTTTACTCAGTAACCACACTTTAGTTGTGAATGTATTCTTAGTAACCCCCTTAGATCGTATGATTGCTCAGTAACCACATTTTAGTTGTGAATGTATTCTAACCAACCCCCTTAGATCGTATGATTGCACAGTAACCACATTTTAGTTGTGAATGTATTTTAAGTAACTCCCTTAGATCGTATGATTGCTCAGTAACCACATTTTAGTTGTGAATGTATTTTAAGTAACTCCCTTAGATCGTATGATTGCTCAGTAACCACACTTTAGTTGTGAATGTATTCTAAGTAACCCCCTTAGATCGTATGTTTGCTCAGTAACCACAAAAAAACTGTGCAGGTTTGCTCGATGTATTTTATTCTGGATGACACCATGACGTTTTGCAGATTGTAGTATATTTGTTTATTTAGCAAATTTAACGGTGGATATGTATCTGAAGACCACACCAAAATGTCTAATTAAAATGCTGTGTATGGATCTGCCGTGTATAGACGGTTGAAATAGATTCATTCTTCAACTTTACCAAGACGAGAGTTGAGTTATTCATGACGTGCGCGGAATGGCCCTCACTGACCAGTCTGTTGGACTCGTAAGTGGATGCATGCCGCGCCATCAATAATGAATGCCGTACCCCACTAGTTACCCGTACAAATTGCTAGCAGGGCGATAGACGCGACCTGTCCGGTGGTATGTCCCGTATTATGTCCGAAGTGACCGATATATTAATCCCTGTTTGTCAATAAGCCGGCCAGATGTTGGCTGGAGTGTAAACACATCAACATGCCGCTAACAAGCTCCCACACTGACCAGACTCAGTAACCGTTAGTAAACACTGGACCTCGACCGTCGTTCATACGTGTCCAAACACTATTTGTTTGGTTCGAGTGGTCAGTCCGTCAACATGGCGGACTGGGCTGTGTCCGTGCTGCATGCGAATGTGCCTTACAACCTGACGTATAACGGGACTTTTAATATGACGACCAACAAGTCGGACGTAATTCCGGACGATCGGACGTTTCTTGTATGGAGGAGCATTGGGATGGGAGTTGTCATGTATGCCGCCGTTCTTCTGACCATCTGTGGAAACATCCTCGTTCTCATCGCTGTTGCTAGGAACAAACGTCTCCAGACCGTCTTCAATATTTACGTCATCAATTTAGCCGTGACGGACTTACTAGTGGCCGTCACAGCTATGAGTTTCTACACCACGGAGACAGTGTTAGGCTACTGGCCTTTTGGTGAGTTCCTGTGTGGAGTTTGGATTTTTGTAGATTACGGAATGACGTTTGCGTCAGTATTCACACTCATAGCGATCTCAGTGGACAGATTCTGGTCCGTCACATGGAGTCTTCATTACCGAGCACACCACAACAAGATCAAAGCTGTGCGCCTCATCGTAGCAGTATGGTAAGTTTACCTCCAAGTATAACATTTTAATCGAGTTTAACGTCATCGCGAAAGTAAGGGTCATAATGAAGACGGGTGCCTAGGGAGCCAACGTCGAGGAAAGTAGATAGGAAAGTAGATGGGAAGGTAGAAAGGAAAGAAAGAGAGGAAAGAAATAATAGTTAAAGAAATAAACGCAAAGTGTTGGGTGCAACAGATCAAATTTCGTCCCCTAAATGTCCTCTTAGTACGCATAAAACAAAGCCCCCGATTCTGGGGGCGGGGGACATCGGTCGCCTTTTACGATGCATATGCATTGGGACGCAGCAGGTCTATTAGTGAATTCTCCCATATCCACTGAAAAGAATGAACGTCGACGCAGAGGAAATTACCCAAAATTATGCAGAGGCGTGGGGACACCAAAACATACCAAAACATATAACACAATACATCAAGTATACCACCATCTATATCATTATACTGTAAGTTTACCACCATATATAACATAATATTATAAGTATACCACCATATATAACATAGTATTATAAATATACCACCATATATAACATACTATTGTAAGTATACCACCATATATAACATAATGTTATAAGTATACCACCATATATAACATAATACTGTAAGTATATCACCATATATAACATAATATTGTAAATATACCACCATATATAACACAATACATCAAGTATACCACCATCTATATCATTATACTGTAAGTATACCACCATATATAACATAATATTATAAGCATACCACCATACATAACATAATATTATAAGTATACCACCATATATAACATACTATTGTAAGTATACCACCATATATAACATAATGTTATAAGTATACCACCATATATAACATAATACTGTAAGTATATCACCATACACAACATATTATTATAAGTATACCATCATATATAACATAATATTATAAGTATACCACCATATATAACATAATACTGCAAGTATATCACCATACATAACATAATACTGTAAGTATACCACCATATATAACATAATATTATAAGTATACCACCATATATAGCATAATACTGTAAGTATATCACCATACATAGCATAATACTGTAAGTATACCACCATATATACATTGTTCTATATATACAGAAAGCACATCAGATGCCTCATGTTTGACTATAAATATCGACAGAATAAATGGTTTTGCATAAAACGGATTCATTTTTGACGTCTCTTTTCGATTAATACTGTTCCCGCAAGCCACCTAGTAATCCCATTTTGTATTTTATGTTTTGTTGCTTTTTGTACTTTTGTTTACTTATTATTTATTTATTCCTCCTTCAATAGTAGTACCGGTATATTTGACTGAGTTGCTGTAGTTTTGTGAGTGTTTTATGGGTCCGTATTTATATCAGCCCTTTACCACATTAAATATCTCGCGACCCCTTCCCCTACTGTCATAATCATCTTTACACTCTAAGCCAGCTTCATATCTAAGCCTCACCTATTAAAGCTAGCCTAAAAAGACGCTCAATTACACGCATCGCTTTGGTTTGGGAGTAAAGCGTTGTTGGAACAAACTGGACTACGCGATAACAGAGCTCGGAAGGTGATGTCACCTCTGCTGATGGTAATATGTTTATCAATGTTTACTATTAAATCATGATGTTGATGCATTAAATATATTTGCATTAATTGTGTCCTTCTCCCAGTCGTCATTACAAGGTCGGAACGTTGAATCTGTGTCCCCAATGTTCTGTACATAATACAGTTTACCCGGGTGTAGTGGTGTTCAGCCATTGGTTGGATCTGGTACAACTACAGGTCCCTTAGGGCCGCACTGTATCGCTTTTGTCGCGATGTCGTTTGTGACGGGACTATACTCATTGACCATTGGTCAACAGTTGACCTTCAGGTTCGCCAATGATCTTTGATTTTAAAGCGTGGCCAAACAGTGCCATATTGCTTATACACCAACAGTTTAGTAGCAGTACGCTGGCCATGGCCAGGGGTAAACATCACTTGAACAAAACCTAATGTTTTTGTATTGATCAGACTTAAATAAGTATTATACGATTTCTTCATTGATTTCAATGTTTTCCTAACAACCGACGTCAACTTATCGGTTTCTATGTGTGAAAGTATTTGTCAGGGTATACATTGTTTTGACGTAACAATCGCCGTGTGTACTGTGTTGAACTAGAAGGCCAACTTTACCAATACTGTTTACTCACAGTGTACCATTGCCCGCATTGTAATGAGCAATACCCCAATCTTAGTGACAAATTACACAACCATTGACCGCCGCCTGCATTTGACACTCATTGATCCATCAGCCTTGAATGAACAGGGCGCGCTACTAATACCACACTAAACAGTATCGCTCCTAGCACCACATCGATATTGGTGACAGGCTAGTAAAACCCCGATCAAATCAAGTAGGGCAATAAAGGATATTGGATATTTATAATGTCAAATCCAATAAGATTTGGTACTTGTTAGGAGCCGTACAATGGGGAAGAAGTGAAATGTCGTAAATGTAACGTTGATCCCTAATTAATTAACTGTTTCTGATGTACTCTCCTATAGTCACAGTGCAATCAATGATATACTATGTATATATATATACAATTCGAATGTCCTTTACTTGTTATCCCCCGCTTTCACCGAAACGGGGGATATTAATTTGGGTTTGTCTGTCTGTCACGTTTCGTTCCTGTGCAATAACTACAACAAATGTTATCCGATTTTCTTAAAACTTGGTCAAAGGGTTAAATGCGTTAAGGGCTCGGCCTAGTGCGATGACAATTTTCAGCGGAGCCAATTTGGCGGAGTTATGGCCCCTTGAATAATGAAAAACGTCATTATCTGCCACACCTCCTTTCCGTGCAATAACTACAACAAATGTTAACCGATTTTCTTCAACCTTAGCCACAGGGTTCAACGCAGTAAGGGCCAAGTTTGACAACCACTTTAATCGGACTTCATTATGCAGAGTTATGGCCCCTTAACTAATGAAAAACATCATTATTTGCAGTTTCCGCTTAATAACTAGCAAATATTAGCCAAATTCCTTCAAACTTGATCACAATGTTTGTGTTCCTCTGTCTTTTCACCCATCTTTGGCACTCTTTGGTTTTCGTGTGATAATAATTGCTGTAAATATTGTTCAGGTGTTTCAACCGAATTCCGTATGCACATCCGACTCATGCTATGTTTGAGATTTGATTTGTGCATATTTACGAATAATCAATGAGATATAGGGCTTTTTTTCTTCAAGTTTCAAGCATTACGATACTCACATGTTTAAACCTAACCTCAATAATGTTAACCTACAAAATGTCCTGCAAGCGGGGGATATAAATTCCACGAATTTGCTTGTTCTATTTCTGCAACGAAATACAATTTTAGATTACTACGGTACGAATGCATGCGGCTATAACGTTTCAATCCTTAAGCTTTATGGTAAATCTGTATGTATTTAGGGCCTTGAATTATAGGCGTGACTAATTACACTACCAAAACTAAAGGCAGAAACGTCTTCTATTTGTCATGGTCATTGTTTGTAACAATAATATCATACTCCAAAACGGTTACTACAACCATGGACGTAATCATACCGTACGAGACCGGAACTTGTTGCTAGATAGACCTCTTGCCTAGTCAGTAACCAGCGACTGAAAGGTTAGCAACTATGAAGATTAATTCTGTGTACTATCCATACACGTACATAGACTGGAATCAAAGCAGAGTTAAGGAAAGTAGACGAATAGAATTTGGCATTTATTTTTAGAAACTCTGAGAAAATTGAAAGATAGGGTTTTGACCACAATATTTGTCGGACGTTGTCAAAAACTATTCAAACCAGCGTTTCGCTATTAAAACATAATTGTTTTTATAGTGTTTATTAAAAATTAACCGTTTGTATTCAAAGATGTGAGTAATTATTAATTCCAGATATTGCTTCATTTCATGATTTCCATTTTTTTTCATTTTAGGGTATCAACTCTGCTGTTGTGGCTACCAGCCTGTATAATGGACAGAATCAATAACTCCGTCCCTAACAAGTGCGTGTGGGAACCGTCCAAAAACAAAGAATTTGTCGTCGTCATAGCGACAATCGGCCATCATGGAGCGTTTACCGTCATGGTTGTCTGTTATGTGAAAGTGTTCTTCACGCTTGTACAGCGCCAAAAAGTGGGCCTTGGCCATACACGACTCTCCGATAGATCACCTACAGTAGGGTCTCCCACCAACATCCGGTGTGCCAGGCCTGGTCATGACAGTCCGGCGGAAGTGTCGGTTGAGAGTCACGTTATTCATGTCGACACTTCAAGTGACGCTTCCCGCGACACGCACACTGCCAAGCAGGACACGTCACATACACCGTCCATGTACACCAAGAAAACGGAACCGGAGAATGGAAACAAGTGCTACGGTATTCGTCTGGAACCAATTTGTAGTCCAGTAGTGAATTCCGCGACCCAAACGGACGGTGATAATGATTGCTTACAAAGACAAACTCAGCCAGACCAAACGACGAACAAAAGACAGAGAAGCTTCATCAATAGGCAAAGTAAAAAACGGAAACAGAGAAAAGAGGAAGCTAAATATGAGAGACACGAGAGGCGGGTGTTTACTACGCTCACTTATATCCTGGCGGGGTATATCATATGCTGGCTTCCTTTTCATATTGTGTTCGACGTCCGGGCCGCCAAACCGGAAGCAGTGTCATCAATTGTTTATAATTTGGCGTTTTGGTTGTCATATCTGAACTCTATGATAAATCCGTTTTTATACAACTTCAGTAGTTCTGATTTCCGAACGGCATTCAAACAGTTATTATGTAAGGGCAAACCTACTACCAGCATTAAGTAACAACACAACATACGTCAGCCATCATCCCCGGGGGGTCGTAAAGCTATATATCCCGACTCGTGCTAACGAAATCTATCATAAATATGCGAATGGGGTTATCGTCTTGGTTCTGTGTGATTATTTATGCTGCTGTTTGTGTTGATAAACAGCTTGCTGTGCTTGTGAACATGGGTGGTGATTGTGAAGCCTTCTTTTACCCACAGACTAACCATGGCCGAGTTCCACTTCACCATTCATACGTCGATCACATGTAATGTCATGTGACATTATGGAGTAATAAACGTATCGACATGACAAGATCTTGATATTTTTTATTGTTAATTTTTTTTTTTTTTAAAAATACAAACTTAACGTTGCTGTTTGGGGAGTGCTCGGCTGGGTTTTTTATTTTGTTATTTTAGTAAGAATTTCACCCATACACTACTGCTCTTATACGTTAAATCATTCCTGGAACATCCTAACGTCACCAAAATGTTTGATTCTAACGGTTATCTCACGTTAATCGAGGCGGGAGGGGAAGCTATACAATGACGCTGATCAAACTGCGTTTATTGATGAACTTTTAAAGGAAACGTAAATATACTTTAATAACATTGGCTGTCTTACGGCAAAGTTCGTTACAAGTTTGATTTTAATTTTAACTTACAGAGGTACAAGATTTAAACGACTTTAATAATGTCAGTGCGTGTGTTGACATTGACTCGGATTGGACAGATCTATGGAATATAACTTTTAGGCAAGACTATAAAATTTCTGTGAATTGATATGACACCGAGGCTTAGTTTCGAATCATAAATATAGATTGTTGACCAAATGTATGTTGTGATGGGCGGATGGTGGACGGACAAACCATGAAATGAATTCCGGTTATATTTCAGAGTCCACTGGGTCAATGTTGGCGGTCCTGGATTGGCAAATGAACCTAGCCTGGTATTCCCTGTACTGAATACTGGGCCAATACCCAAATGAAGGACGCTGACCAAGAACCAGCTCTCATGTAGAGTGTATTGGGCCTTGAACTTGAACTTTATAATATCTGAACAGGATACTTGACTGTAACTTCTGTACAGGATACTGGGCCGTAACTTCTGTATCGGGTACCGTGCCGTGTCATCTGTGCAGGGAACAGGGCCGTAACATATGTACATGGTACTGGGCCGTAACGTTTGTACAGGGTACTGGGCCGTAACTTCTGTATCGGGTACCGTGCCGTGTCATCTGTGCAGGGAACAAGGCCGTAACATATGTACATGGTACTGGGCCGTAATGTTTGTACAGGGTACTGGGCCGTAACTTCTGTATCGGGTACCGTGCCGTGTCATCTGTACAGGGAACAGGGCCGTAACATATGTACATTGTACATGGTACTGGGCCGTTACGTATGTACATGTACAGGACAGGGTACTTGACCGTAACTTCTGTACAGGATACTGGGCCGTTATATCTGGACAGGGTACTGGGTTGTAACTTCTGTACATGATACTGGGCCGTAATTTCTGTACAGGGTACTGGACCATTGTATGGGGCCGTCAGTATGCATGCATGTTGGTATCGATGTCCCGAGACACCGTTCAGGCGGGAGTTTATACATGTAAGTGTATATATAATCTGGTCATCAGTGTAATTCAATTAACATGCCGGCGTCCACAGAGGGCGTTAATGGACATACACATTACCACGGGGCGTTCATATAGCACAATCAATCATGACTACAGATCGATATCAGCATGAAATATATGCCCGCATTTCTGATAACGGCACCCATCATCTTTACCTGTCTTCCTGCTTCTTACCCAAATATAGCGTTGACCGTTGGTAAAGTTGCTAATGAACCTCATTCTACTCAATGGCGTGAGTGAAGTCAGTCGCAGCGTCCATGTTAAGCTTCATATCGGTTAACGCGCAGGCAGTTATGAAGGCAGTTAATTTCAAGTGCACCAATGAATCCAATTTATTGTTAAGGCATTGTCAATGTGATGACGTCATTCTGGATTTGTCAGCGTGAACTGCTGGCGAGTGACGGATGACCTTGGTGTGGATGCTGGCGGGGTATTATAATGATCCGTGTGAAATTGGTTAATTATACTGACCCTGCATTATTGATACAGATCACAAGTAATTGTTGGTACCTTGTGAATGATACCAGTCTCCCGGGTTTCCGACCAATGTATATCTGGTCTCTGGGGGGTTCGATACCACATCAAAACAAGTACATAACATTCATGTATACACCATGTACACGGGGGTTATAGACAGATTTACTCTGATATTAAAACTACATAGGAACGAAATATCCATATTAGTAGTGTAAGTATAATAGCAAGAAATCAGAAATGATCTACATTCTTTGGATACAAAAATAAAGGTTAGGCAAATGCTCCATTTCTTTAATACACAGAAACTGTGTTTGTGTCTAAAAGAAGTCGTATTAGCTTGGCATGTAGAATTGTACTATACATGCAGAAAAGTTCGACATAGACAAGTCAAAATATCATAACTTATTGTGAATAAATAATGCATGTCAAAGGTTCTCCATACGTATCTTTAGAATTTTAAAAGATACGCTTGATCCTTGCCTTATCATGAATAAGCAATGTCTCACAAGTCCATCTGTTCAGCTTTCGAAATATTTTTTTAAGAGAATGGAAAGTAGTTTACTTCAATTGCAGGACGATTCTACAACAAACTGTTGTTTGTTATAACTAAGGCTACTGTACAATTAAAGGGTCCAATATAGCAAAGGTAAATATGTGTGTTTGTTTTATATAGCAAATAATTCGAGCACTTACAAGATTGGTCAAAATCAAGACTATACAGTTGTTGATGGGACGCAGGTGACATTGCCAGAAATAACAAAGCCAGGTTGTGTGCATGGACAGTTTATTTAGTATTTACAGAAAAAAATATCTTAATATTGAAAACTTATTAGCCGGAACGACTACACGAAGAACTAGTCATGAAGGTTAGGTAAATGTTCTCATAGAATCTGTCTACGTTTCCAAGGAAATACATCCGTCTCTCGATTTCCTCTATCTCAGCCTTGTCACTGGGAGCGTTTATTAGGGGGTTTGAAGATGAAATTCGAAGTAATGAATACCGTACATTCTCAAGGTACATGTAAAACAATTAAAACCTAAGTCGTGAATCATAAAACTTCAAAGTTGATAAACTCACAGAAAGTGATGATGATAAATAAGTAGACCTCTAAAAGAAGTGATAGATTTGGGTGTGGAAAAAATAGGTGTCGTGTTGATCCCTTGTTCCTGACACGAAGTGATGACTAACTATCGGAAACAAGCACAAAACAAGGACTGACATACTAGTCAGGTTAAAAGCATGTGCTACCGTCTTGGTAAGGCCATTGTACTCCGGATATTACACAAGTGAAGTATGACTAAATACAAAGTACTTCTATGTATACTGTATATGTTCTCAGTTAATATGAACACTCAGCTTTTTTCAGTTGGCATTCATAGGGAAGATGAACGCCGTTGTACACTATGAAGCTTATATTACAAGTAATATTAATGTATTTCATGTAAAGGCATTTGATAATTATAGCTATCACGGTAAGGTTATAGTCCTGCATCTGGGAAAAGGCAGTCTAGAGACACTTCGAAAATAAAATGACACGAATAAAACTGTTTTATTTTCGCTTGATCCGTTGCCGAAAATAAATGCGTGAAACAAAAACACTTCAATTCCAACAGCATGTTAGAGAGGAAATGACACCTTTTCTTAAATTGTATGAAGCAGCACGAATAAAAATTTCAAATAAGACATTAGTATGGCAGACAAAAAATAACTCATGATAATAAAGGAGATGATAAATGTCAGTCACATAATGTCAAATATGTATACGAGAAAAACAACGAACAGGAGAACGATTGAAGGGAATTACACACGGAACAGCAATCAAGGTTTCAGGAGTTGTCCCCCCTACTCCCTGTTGATGGTCCAATTGTATTTGTTAGGACAAACTGGAAGGGAGATAAATCAATATTATTTGTGGAATTTACGATGGCCGAAGGCGGCCAGGCACATTTGAAACATGGATAGTTCGTTTGTGTACCACTGTACACTTTTGTGTGGTACCCAAACGAAGCATTTATTCTTCTTTTGTGTACCGCGTTCCACTTTTGTGGTACACTTCTGCGTTACAATTTTATTGTTCGTTTCTGTCCAATTGTACAGCCGAAAGCGGCCATGGTGCACTTTTAAACGGGCATTGGCCTATTGACCTCGTCAGCGTTTGGAATGTTCCTCATTCGAAAGGTTATCGCAGTAATAGGATATGAAACCAAGGCTTACGCTCTGGATATTTTTAAACCCAAACATCGGCCCATTTGGGGGTGGAAGAGACTGTGGTAGCCGTCAAGTAAATCATCAAGGAAAATAGCATAAGGTCCCGTATCGGTATATATAACAAATTTAAACGTCAAATGCATATCGCTTTTAATCTCGCTATGCATATATTTCACATGATAATTAACATATTTTTTATCTTAACATTTTTTTTTTTAATAAACAAGACGTATCCTGTATGAGCCCTCCAAAGAAGAGTTACGACAGACCTCAACTTCCCACGGCGGCAACCCGTTATGTTTTAATCGGAAAATTAATAGCTCAGGGTCATTTCCTATCAGTGGCCGCTCTCGGCCACACAATAGTGTACCGTGGTACACGAACGAAGTATAAATGATTCGTTTCTGTACCATGGCACACTTTGGTGTGGTACACTTCTGCGTTACAATTTTATTGTTCGTTTCTGTCCAATTGTACAGCCGAAAGCGGCCATGGTACACTTTTGTGTGGTCCACAAACGAAGCATTTATGCTTCGTTTCTGTCCCGCGTTACACTTTTGTAGTACATAAACGAAGCATTTATCCTTCGTTTGTGTACCCCGGTACACTTTTGTGGTACACTTCTGCGTTACAATTTTATTGTTCGTTTCTGTCCAATTGTACAGCCGAAAGCGGCCATGGTACACTTTTGTGTGTTACACAAACGAAGCATAAATGCTTCGTTTCTGTACCACACAAAAATGTACCATGGTACACAAACGAACTATACATGCTTCAAATGTGCCTGGCCGCCTTCGGCCATCGTAGGAATTCGCATCAAATTAAACTTTCACATGGACCACTCCAGCTTGACACTTGAGCGATACCACACAGATCATTTTTTGAAATATATCTACGAGTGAGCGTAGTGAACCAGTGAATGTTTTCTGCTACGACAGATAAATGCACGTGTGCTACACATGTGTATCTTTTATTACATCGCGATATTTGTTTTATTATACACATACGTTATTTCTGCGAAGCTTCACTTATAATCAAGCCGTATAGTACTCAAGTTGCTCTCCGAAAAAGGCGTTGAGGACGGGAAAATGACGTCATGATTTTCCGAACCCCTCACCTGTTTCAGCTAGTCGATAAGATCGGTGGTAATAGCCGATGAGGTTCGACCACCAATGATGATTTATGGCGACTGAGGTAATACAGCATCAGGTACATATGTATTATCGTAGTGTGAATTACAGAACTTTTTATTACAGGCCGAAATATTGGGTTTACCACTGCAGTAGGATTCACCAGGTTTACATGTAATACATTCCATATCGTCTTTGAAGTGACTAAATACATGTATACAATCATATTTAATCTTCATTAATATGTTGAGTTTGTTAAGTAATATACAAGGTAGTATTTTACTTTTCAGTGCGGTAACAATGTAATATTTTACTTTTCAGTGCGGTAACAATGTAGTATTTTACTTTTCAGTGCGGTAACAATGTAGTATTTTACTTTTCAGTGCGGTAACAATGTAGTATTTTACTTTTCAGTGCGGTAACAATGTAGTATTTTACTTTTCAGTGCGGTAACAATGTAGTATTTTACTTTTCAGTGCGGTAACAATGTAGTATTTTACTTTTCAGTGCGGTAACAATGTAGTATTTTACTTTTCAGTGCGGTAACAATGTAGTATTTTACTTTTCAGTGCGGTAACAATGTAGTATTTTACTTTTCAGTGCGGTAACAATGTAGTATTTTACTTTTCAGTGCGGTAACAATGTAGTATTTTACTTTTCAGTGCGGTAACAATGTAGTATTTTACTTTTCAGTGCGGTAACAATGTAGTATTTTACTTTTCAGTGCGGTAACAATGTAGTATTTTACTTTTCAGTGCGGTAACAATGTAGTATTTTACTTTTCAGTGCGGTAACACCCGTACCTTCCCTCATTATGTAGTTTACATGTTGTCACGGTCCATTTGCTACCTGCTCCTATATATGTGACATGTTTTAAAATTTCATACTTGATGAAACATAACACTGCTTGTATAGAAATAACACAAAGGAACGAAATGTTCGAACAGGTTATATTTTGGTCGTCAGCTTTTTTGTTGTATTAGTTAGAAAAAAACTGGTCAACAGAAAATCGGTATTCCAGTAGGAATACACTGATTTTTTTGGTATTTTAAGGAAAGTGGCCTGGCTGGGTCAAACCAAAATATTGTCACGTCCTCATAGCGGAAACTATGGTACATGTAGTTACAACAAAACAATAAGGCACTGTTATGAACCTAGTAAAAAGCATCAACCCAATATCGTACAAAAACCAGCACATTTACCCATATGATCCTAATGGCGACCCCAAAACTTGTCCAACTCTTCATCGAACCTGCATCTTTGGAAACCATGTGTTGTAAGTTTGTCAGCAGTCGACATCTATCACGAAAATCATGAAATTCGGCGCAAGCTTTTAAATAACAAACAACTGCGACATTGAAACCTCGCAGGTAGAGACAAGGATGGTACTATCAAGAAAGGGAAAGTTCACGATAGAGATGTGAAATCGTCCCCCCCCCCCCCCCCCCCCCCCCCCATAGTGTACAGCTAAGTAATGAGCCGTCCCTATTTACCATGTTGTAAGTAAAGATCGAGAAAATCACCCGAAGAAGACGAGTCAGTAGTACCTTGATTTCCAGCTCAGAGGGTATATATATGATCGACCTTGTCGATAAATGTCTTGTCATTTAAAGCATCGTCCATATATCTTAATTCAATATTAAAGGACTTGGCTGTGATTTACTTTTAATACCAGTCCTGATAAAAAAAAAAAAAAAAAAAAAAATCCGCCACAAAAATTCTACATACTATTGAAAAATCTTGCCACAAAACTTAACAAAAATAGGTTCATCCAGAAACTCGGTTATTCTCACATTATCGTCCTCAATATATTTTGTTTGATTTTTTGTTGTGTTTTTTTTACAAAAAGTGGCATTTACTTAAAATATGACGAGTCACGTTAGTAGCAAAACCTGTGAGAAAAATGATAGATTTCATTTTATGATCGTTATATTTCTATTATTTCACTAGTAACGCACCAGATTCGCCCACTTGTGACGTTATTATGCCACCGGACCCGTTTTTAGTGTCAACTTTTTCTGAGTAGATGGTCATGTTGACCGATAATCAACCCAATAATAACACGGTTTTTTCTACCGGAGGCTTCAATCTAGTTGAACATTTTTACGGCCAGAAGCACGAACACATTTTCTCTATAGAACGCTGATATCATGACGGGTGTCATCACCCTCGATACTCCATGGGATACGCCAACTCACGCTCTCTGAACCCCTGGAATAGGTCAAAGCAAAATTGAAAGCTCAGTGCTAGCCATTTGATTGATCTCAAGTAAAACAAAACCTGACCAATCGCCAGGCTGATATCTGTCCTTTGAAGATTATAGAGGAGCGACATCCGGAGGCAAAGTCATTGCTATATGACATAGTCAAGGGACGCAGTGAGCGTAACCTATGTATGTAACACAACATGAATTGATATCATTGGCTAAATTCATTACCAATATTAATGACATAATTAATTTACAATACTAAGTCCATCCTGTTCCACCATGTATCATTGTCACCCATTTGTATATATGTATTATCTACACTGTATTGTTTATGAGAATACAACAGTTGTCATTGTCATTGTCATGGAGGTTGGGTGCCATATGTATCGAGAACCTTTAAACAACTTTACGGAAGAGAGAGGTTCGCATGCATTATATATGGGATTCATTTTGTGTTTCATGTTTAATTGATATCTCCTCAGTTCTTATTCTTGGCCACGTCTGATATCGGTAGATTCTTCATTATTTCTATTTTACCTTTAAAATAACATGTAACATAGAATTACCTTACAACTGTTATATAATACCGAATATACTAACATATAATATATTAATGCTGATACTAACATAATGGTTTATTGTGTATAACACTTTGAACCACACAGATCACAAGACATTTATGATACTGAATGGTCTACAATTTGTTTTACAGTTGGGAGCAAACTTAACCTTGTATCTAGCGCACTTCGTAGTGCACACGTAGGGACCAAGGAAGTGCACTTGACAAAATATTGAAGTGAACTCCAGTTCACTTTAATGTTAACTCAATTTCACTTCAGTGTTAACTCCAGTGCACTACAGTGTTTACCAAAGTTTAAAAGACTGAAGTACATATTTTAATCATTGTTGACGATGAAATGGGTTCCTTTGTGATATGAAAATTGAAAGAGAAAGGAAAGAATCATTCAACTGAATATTTCATAATATCGAATCAACGATACTCATATTTATTTTTGTTTTTTGATTACTTAAAAATGCAACTGAACATATACATGTACACAGAGAAATTGTTCACTATCTCTGGTGATTATAGAAAATCTATAGATAGCTGTACTTGTTCAGAGGAAACGTTTAAAAGTACATTTTATCAAAGTTAAATTCACATTACATTTGATATCAATGTTGTAGTGTCAGGATAGGGGATCAGTATCTGTTATGTGATATTGGTAAATGACGTGATAAGTTTTCTTATAATTTTATATTTTTTATGAAAGGTTTCTCTATAACACGACATCAATAGAGTAATTCGCTTCTTTGTTTTATACAAACAAGTCAAGAAAAGATAAAATTATAGAAAAATCTTATATCATGGCAAGGCACTATAAAGATACAAGGTAAAGACTAAGCTAAAGATGTGTAATTAATTTAGGTTCGTTAATTCCAAGTTGCGTTCTTATAGAAACATTAAGACAAAATCATGAGTTAGTCTGATTTTGATTTCTTTGTTATATATGTATGCACGTCAGGTTCATCTACATGATGATGGTTGAATTAGAAAATACATCACCCAACCACCACCCCCTCCCCTGGGTCTACTGACATGTGTTCTCCAAACCAATGAGCAGGTGTATATACAGCTGGCCTGGTGGTACAGTAATGAATTGCCACTTGTTAAAATGATGACAACATTCATGGTTGAAGGGTGCAAGCACCTGTAGGTTAAGTTATATATACATGTACAAAAATGAATTAAGTTGATTGATTTATACTAATAAAAAATCAAATCAATAAAGTTTCACGGGGAACGTCAAGTTTTAATCACACAGGTACAATTTTCCTTCATTGGCAGATTTAAAGATGATTGCTTGGGCAATGTAACCACTCCCTGACACATATTGTTTCTTTTCAATATATGATATCTACCCGAGAACATATTGACAATGACCACCCACTGACCATTTATCTGTAGTTAAATGGGATTCTGCTGGACTGCACCTAATCTTAACACCTTGTGGGAAGGCAATTACTCCTGTCAATTAATCCAGCCCATTATCTGTCCAGTAGATACACAGGTAAATCGGTACATGATTCAAGTTCAAGTTCTTTATTAGGCCTTGAGCAATTTTGCTCATCAGCTAATCAATCAAATTACATGATATGTCCTGGCGTACAATCGGTGCATAGAGAAAGCTGTATAAAAAGCACAGGTACATATGATCATAAGATCATGTAGTAATGTATTTTATATCATTACAACTGTACAAATAATTACTTAAATATGGTTTCTTGATCTCAAATTGTTTGCTTCAAAATACATACATTATGTAATTCCTTATTGTTCTGTACACTTAATAACTGAGTTAACTTGAAGATGGATGGCCTTCACCAGTAGTACCTTTTAATGAGTTTAATATTTGATATAAAGGACATGTTAGTAAAAAAAATGAAAATTCATCCTCAATCACATCTAATAAACAATGAGTACATAACCTCTGATATCTTTCAATGCTATTATAACACCCTGCCTCTATAGACAAGCAATGAGAGGACATTCGTAATTTTGATAATAAATTCTTGATTTTTTTGGTATGTATTTTCTTAGGTAAAATTGAAGACAAAAATTATCAACAATGTGTCTGTATATAATGCATTTTGGACTAGTATTAAAAAAAACTTAGCAAGTTTTGTTGGGTTTGATAAAAAATTCTTTGCCTTAACATGAATAATGCGGATTGTACATCAATACTATGCTGATTCATCCACAAGTTACCCAAACCTAGGGAAAACCATTTATGCTTGACAAAAGTTACCCAGCTATTTTTGTAACAACGATTAACATTTGACAAATGGAGCAGTTCCTGATATGATACCGGAAGTAAACAGTTAATTGTGATTAAAAACCTTAACCAGTATTTGAAAATACACAATAATACATGTACCATACTTTCAGGTGGATATCTACCAAGTTCAAAATACACAATGGTATTACATGTAGAGGTTTTCACTCCTAACAATCTCTTACAAAAATCCAAATGAACCTTTTCGATTACATTACATTTTCTGAAACCCCATATCTCAGATGCATAACATAAAATGCTGCTGACATAAGTGTCAAAAAGATTTAACATTGTTTTTACATTTAGACTTAAATCTTTACATTTAGAGTATAAAGCAAAGATAAATGTTCTGCCTTGACCAGATAATTAACTTTGGACAATACTTAAACTATTATTATATCTTAAATGCATACCTAGATAACAGAACTCATCCACAATTTCAATAGGAGTACCATCAAACATCCAGGTTTCAATATCTGAAATTCTGTAACCATTACGGAAAAACACAATTTTAGTTTTATCAGTGTTAACAGTTAATTTCCAATCTGATGAATATTTATGAAGGCTGTCAAGCATATTCTGGAGCCCTTCAACACTTTCTGAGAACAACACTAAATCATCAGCGTATAATAGTAAGAATAGAGTAAAGTTCACCAAAAGTATAGTTATCGGTATTATTATTAATAATAAATGACTCAAAATCATTAATAAAGAGGGAGAAACGTAGAGGAGAGAATTTTTCTCCATGTACTACTCCCATATTGTTTTGGGAAAAATCAGAACACATTCCTTTAACTGTAACAAGATTAGAAAATGTAATTAAACATTTTTACCAGAAGGGGAACCAAGATGTGTTTACATTCAATAGACAATCATTTAAAATACCATCCAGGCTTTGCCTCTATTTAACTTACGAATTGTTGTAAGAATTTCTTCCTTCGTTATGCTAGCTTCAAGCTCTTTATAGACAATATTATCTGAATTAGTACTACATGTATTTGTATCATCCTCATGTGATTGATCAGAATGATCAGAAACAGTATTAGTGTTGGGTGGGTTCGCTAAATCCTTAAAATGTTTATATAACTGATTTACTTTGTTATTACGTTTAGTAAACAGATTATACAAATATTTTGGGTTGTGCCTTGTTAAAATTGCAGCATATCACACTCTTCACTCAAATACTGTCTTTTATATTTAGATTCAACAGATTTATACCTTCTCTTGTTGATAATCAAATTACTATGATTAATTAAGCTTTTGTCATGATTAGAAATTCTCAGAGCTGACAAGCAAGCTTTACGTAAGTTTATGAGATGATCATTTAACCACGGTTTATGTTCAACAGAACCTAAAGTATGACTTGCAGAATTTGTCATACGAGTTGACTGACTAGTAGCATTACTTTTAAAAACACGAAAAATGGATCCGTCAGTGTTATTTATAGACTTCTGACTTATGTCACCATACAAACTTAAAGTATTGTTCAGCCTATCAATATAACTAATACAGATTAAATAGATTGGTTTTTATAATCATCATTCCATTCATATATTGGCCTGTCAGTACCGTTCAAAATTCTATCACAACCACCTGTGTCATTGGGAAGATTTCTTCTAATCTGAACATGTAGTGGGGCATGATCAGAAAAGTTAGTGAATTCGAAGTTACATACAACTGAGGTATACTACTGAAAAGACAGGTAAGATACTGTGGCTGTCTCTTTGTCAGGAAATGACAACCTCGGGCACAATTCTATTTCAAAACAGTGACTTTGACTCTATAGTAGTGTTTCACACTACCTAATTTGCTAATCCCTCAAATGGTTTACAAACTGGGTGTTACATACTAATTGATAACACACCCCAGCATCAATAAATGGGTCACTGATAGATCCTTTTGTACCTGTACGTTCAGTGGTCCATAATAGCCACAGGGCATAGGTGTTACAATTAAAGAACTAGAAGGTCAATTAGCAAATAAACTTTTGAAAATTTCAAAATAAATCGGGAAGGATTATGAGAAGGTTTAATCAAGAAAGCAATGTTTGTACTTGTTTGAAAACACACTCAAATATGTTCTTTAAAAAATGATCAAAGGACTCGGAGCAGTTATCGTTAATTTATCATTTTTTGAAAGAGAATAACATATAAAATATACATCACTATGGTATTCGTTATGCATAAATCATCTACTCTTTGGATATTTGATCTGACACAACATTAGGTGTTTATTTTGATTGGATAATACAGTGCACAATAAAAATGAGGACCGCTACGAGGATATAAAAGGACAAACAATAGAACTTGAGCAGATCCCAAGACAAAATCATAAACGTTCTCGAAAGGAAAAGAGGAAACAAAAACCAAAACAGGTTTCAACAGGTTATTCCAGGATGTAGGCGATTCATGTACCATATGTGTTATCAGTCACATACAGAAAAATATAATTTGGTCATAGACGCTGTACGATATTGGGAGGAAACCTCTAACCATTAAAGTCATGATGATCACTGCAACATGTTTCCAGCGTAGAATGGGGCCATCAGTGTAGAAAACCTTGGCCAAGTAGTATATCAGTCATCAGGACGCATATTCATTGAAATTCTTATGTTTAAAGTAGGTTCTGGAGTAATTAATAGCCTGTTATTGATGTGACCATTGTTGTTGTAACTAGACAAGACATGGATCCGAAGAATAGGAATCTGTGCTAATTCTATTTTAAAATCGAGCAAATCGGGTATCCTGGTTCTAAATGACAACTTCAACTACAGGTCATTAAACTAAAACAAAACCATCTTTCTTGTGTAAAGGCCAATTTCCTAGTTCGTACATATTATCTGGCACTGTTATAGACACTTTGTCTCTTATGCTGTATGTTTCGGAGCTTGTTTTACCTTTAGAACGCAAAAATGTTTATTTTTAGTTTGCTGTTTCATTGCTTCTTTTTCTGGTGATAATTACATTAGGTATGTGACTGGTTTGTTGAAAAAAAAATGTGGCAAAATGCATCGGGCGAAAACAAAGTCGCAGGTCCTGTTATCAATACACTCTTCAGATATCGTTATGACGTCACGTGCAGTGTAAACTAAAGCAGAAAACAATTCACACCAGCGTCAATGCATAAGGACCTAATCATCAAATTCGTACAGGGAGTTATACTCAACAACAAGTGAGGAGTGGAGTAAAACCTTTTCCTTTGAGACAAAGTTGTTTCCAAATAATTAGCATTGCATGCATTTCAGTTTTTTTCTTCATACATGTTTACGGAACTCTTGAGTGTGGGGGTTTGTAGGATCGGTCAGTAGTGTTACGAAATACAAACATCACCAACAATAGTAGGTGTCGTAACTGCTTCCCATGTCGTAAGGCGAGGCTACGGAAGTAACTTCACAACAGCCGTGTGAACTTTACAACAGTACACACGTACGCCATACATTTAGATTAATGGGGTTTTTTTGCACACTGGTCATCGTACTGGTTGTCCTAACGACTTTTACGTCTGACGAGTCAGTTCGGCCGTGACATGTTTCATGTGTTCTTAGAACCCTATTTTAGAGTACAAGTTTAATTAATAACGCAATGACAACACCGCGCCTGGCTTCAAAATAAGCAAGCGTTTTAAGTTAAAGCGGAAGTGGGGCGGATACGTAGGATACATGTCACCCACATTTGACCTGCGCACTACAATCACCGGAAATTAGGCGACATCATCTCACGCCAGTCACACGATTCTCCTCCTACATATTGTATCATTCTTAAACGTGTTGTATGGAAACATTTACGATCAATCATAAATCAACGAACATTTTAGTACTGCTGCATGTGTCTTAGACCGTAAGCTAGTTTTTAATTTTTGAAGAATATCACAGGATTGAAGCTGGCCGTATTGTCACGCGACGCTAAGATTTTATACAGATCTAAATACACCAAGGCAGTAAGTTTCCATTTCTCCTCAATATAAATTCAATTTTACAGACAAACATGTTTTGTCGTTGAAGAACACGATTTTCACCAACTATGCATATAATTGCAGCTCATTTATTAAAAACATTTTTTGCACAATGTTGGTTGTTGATCGACCATAATCAAAATGTACCCTTGAACCACATACATCAAACGGGGTCTTCTTATTTGCCATAAATGAGTTTGGATCAAGAGTGTTTGCTCTACCTCGCCATGAGAAAGATAAGATTTTCCGTATTAACAACCAGCAATAGGTACTTATACTTCATTATAAACAGTGATGACAGATCGTGGCTTTTGTTTCACCCGGCTGGGCTTCCATGGCTCTTCCCATCCATAACCACACTTCCGGAGGAAGTCGGCAGACACCATTAAATACACGGCACAACTCTAACATAAATAAACAGTCCTCCTCGGCCTCCAACTACAACAGGACTAAGTGTAGGGTAAGTTTAGACTCACAGTCCAATGAAGACAGAGTGTTTATGTTTATATAAGCATTTACATAACTTTACATATTTGAAGTACAAATGTACTATACTGGCACGATTAATAACATGTATGAATGTATGAATATTAACAATGATAAACATTGTTTTTTTATGTTTATATGTTTCTATAACAAGCCACCGCCAGTGTCGGGTTGATCCGACACCAGTAAGTTAACTTGGAAACTAGGTTTACCGAATATTCACATTAAATATTAACAAATATGCCTTTGAAGAACACACGACAACCAGCTTTATACATTATTTCGATCTAAGAAATTGTGAATAGTACGGTAAAAGAATGTGACAATGTTATATCGTTAGATTATTTTTATCTGTCGTCGTTCACTCAAATGTTATTACATTAACCCATCTAGCAACATGTGGCTTTAATCAAGCATATTTCTTTATTATCATTGTGTTTATTACAAGGGCTTAGAAACATGTTTTAGTTTAAACAGGTGATCATATATGAGCAGTGTTATGTTACCTGCAATATGCAAAATGTTTCTAGGAAAAGGAGGAACCTGCCTGAACTGAATTATGGCTGTCATGCGGATGACGTTCATGTTGGTGTTGACCTTGGCCTTAGCTAGGACGTCACTGGCCTGTTTTTGTGTGTTAAGACACCCACAGGAAATGTTCTGTATAGCCGATTTCGGTACGTCTTCAATTCACACTGTGCCATAAAAATGATGCCATACTGTTATTGTTGAAGTACAATGTATAGATACATTTGAGAAATACCTAAGACGTAAGATCGACAAGACTCACAAAATTTCTCACATTGTTATCTATATGTAGCATTTTTATATTGTTTAAAGTACCCGAGTTGTCTATGTGCAAGATGTATCATAATTCAGAGATTACATCGTCAGTGTATAATGCTATTGAGTGAAAGTCAGTACCGACAGTGCATGTATAATTGTTTCCATTGTAATATACAGAGACGTTCTCAGAACATACCGGTACCCTTTGACAAGTATAAGAGCTATTACATCAATTCACTACTTGATATAAATTTTAATGGACTGTAATAAAAACTTCTTTTTATTTACGGAGCAGTTTTATATGTTATTTAACAATACACTTTCTTTATTTACAGTGGTGAGGTTAGAGGTCATTGACATGGAGGAAATATACAGCAATGATGTGCCAAACTATTCCTTTCCGATGGAGGTCAGGTATACGGTGGATATCAGCTATGTATTCAAGGTAGGAACACCACATTCCCTGTAACATATATGCCACAAAAGTCTTACACACAATCTGCAACGCTTACGTCATCGAATCGTACATATTCTACACACACAAACAGGTCGAAGGGATGTCACACATCTTTTCCATACACTGCAGGTCAAAAGGTCATACAAACAATCCGTAACACATAGGTCCTAGAAATGATACACAATTTTTAAAGCACACGTCATAGCGGTCAAAACATAATATTGGTAAGATAAAGGTCACAGAGGTCACACACAATATCCGAAACACAAAGGTAAAAAAGTGATGCATATATACCGTAACACAAAGGTCATAGAGGTCATACACATAAACCGTAGCACAAAGGTCATAGAGGTCATACACATAAACCGTAACACAAAGGTCATAGAGGTCATACACGCAAACCGTAACACAAAGGTCATAGAGGTCATAACAAACCGCGTTAACACAAAGGTCATAGAGGTCATACACACAAACCGTAACACAAAGGTCATAGAGGTCATACACACAAACCGTAACACAAAACTCAAAGAGGTCATACACACAAACCGTAACACAAGTCATACTTGTCATACTTATTAACTGTACTTCATACGTCATAGAGGTCACATACATTATTACATAGTCAGTATTATATACATCGAAATCATAAGTCGTATAGGTCGCTGCGCGTGTATAACACATACGTTATAACACGTCATTGAGAGTTTCTACTTTCTCGACAGGAATACGATTTCTAAAAGTGTTATACTTTGTAGGGTTCTGAGAAGTTTGACCAAGCCGACAAAGTATACTTGCTGACTGGGGGGTCAGACGGGACCTGTCGACAGGATCTGGTTGTCGGCGAACTATACGTCATCATGGGTCGGTATCAACTATGTACAAATACTGTTTTTAACTTCTGAATCTGATTGAAATATGCATTGTATAATCATTAGATATACGAAACGAGGAAACGTTTGGTTAACAAATTCATTAAATCGATGCAGAAAGCCTTACAAAATAAATATTTACTACTCGATACGGCCATTTCGTCCATTAAGAAGTATTTAGTGGTAATAAAGGTAAAGAAATGACAGTTTACGTTTTGAGTGTTCCGAAACAAAGCAGAAATTCAGCAAAAAGTAATTAGGTTTCTATAAAGCTCTTTATAATGTTTCAAAGTTACAACTTTTGACTACATCAGATGATTTCTTATTGAACTAATATATCCAAACCAAAATAAATATACGATAACTTAATCATATTGCATCAGGACCTATCAGTTTATACTAACAAACTGTTCAATTATACTGCTCTGTATATATCTATTTTTAATAATTGTGTATCTATCTATACAATCAAACCATTTTGTAAATACACCAACAATTTTCCATTGATATGTACATATAAACATATTGTTGTCCAAAGCTAATTTGACCATTTTTCATAATTCCCATATATCAATTATTCAAATACGGAGGGCAGCGTTATTCAGGTAAACTATAATTTGTTCTTCTTTGATTGTAAGAGGAGATTAATGTTTGTCTTTGTATTATATAGTTTCTTCCTTGTCCACAAAATGGAGAAACATACACATGTACCACAAATTATCTCCCTTGCAAACCACCTAACCTTTCTGATATTTCAGCATTTTTCGGTTATGTTTCCTTCGATACGTATGGTTGGTCCCTATACAAGATAATATGACCGGAAGTGTGCAATAATTACTTACCTATTGTGTGATATCAGTTGAGTGACACTGTTAAACTCTGATGTGACAGAACGAATTGTCAATGTGACCACCGATGTTATTTTTAGTACCATTGACTAATTGGACGGACACATTTCTTTGTCTGTACGGTCGTTATTACTTCTTTGTCCATATAGTAACATTGACTGATATATAAAATCATATGAGCTATGTTTTGTGAAACTCTGAAGGCTTAAAGTATATATATATGGCTTTTTTGTATTGTTAGGATATGTACATGACGGTCACATGTCTTTCGGCATGTGTGACTGGACAAGGAGACTGGGGGACCTGACCAGTCACCAGTACAGGGGGTTGCACTACAAGTACACCAGGGGCTGTGACTGCCAGGTAAACCACATTTAACAGATACGCGTAGGAGAGTAGGCTATAATAGACCCAATATCTCCGATTTTTTTTACAGTGATTATATATAACCTGTGCTTTTTCTGTCACATGGTCACGCTGTAATGCAGAATGATAACATCACCACATTAATTTTCTGTATTTAGAAATTCTTGTCCAAGGTGACAAGGTGACGTCACTTATGTCTGGTAAAACAAAATTACTGCTGAGTAGAAGTTCACAAAATGTACAGGTGAAGTTTATTTGGTAGAGCGTGTAATGAATAGAATCTCAAACTCTTTGTAATTCCATCCGATTTATGTCAAATTCTCAGAAACTTGTTTCTCAACTGAAGAAACGCATTTGGGGCCCTCTTTATCAGTAAATTAACCAGTATTTCACCGAAATATCTGTATTAAAATTTGTTTCATAAAATTAAAATCCAATTATAGTATCATCCCCGCAAAATAGGGACAAATTATAAGTACAGTGTTCCACGGTAATCCATGGGTTGTACGTGTTACATCATGCGATAACCATATATATGTATATTTAACTGTAAAATGATTAATACCTTATCTTATAGATACAAAGGTGTTTTGGACCCGAATGTAACGTTCGCAGTAACCGCAACGACACCTGTCAGTGGACGAACACAAACGAATGTGACCAGAACTACGGCTTCTGCGTTGAGGGTCCAGGGGGGAGCTGTGCATGGCGACAAAACAGGATGCGAAGTGGATGCTTGAACAGTCTATCCGACGCGTGATACACCGCATATGAAATACAACATGTATCGGCATCAATTACATAATTTAAAATAAATTATTGTATTTCAATTTTATGGATTTAGATGTTACATTTTTTTAGTTTAGCTATGAATACCAAAATAGACCTTGGAAGACCTGTGTAAAATGATAGTTTTCCATTGGTCATATATATTGTACATTGTTCTAGGCTTGGTAATAATAACCTGAATGAGTGAGTAAGGCCCCATTTATCAACCAATCTTCCAATCAATATATCTATCAATAAATGGTCACACATTTTGCCGAGCGTAAACATGAATTATCACGAATGTCCAGAGGTGATCTGTTGCAATGTCAATATCTAATTAAGTTAGTAATTAATGTGTTGCATACACAAATACACCACAGAAAGGTTTTACAAAACTGTATTTTGGAAAATAATCGCCCTTTGACGGTGAGATACATTTTCGCCAAATATTGAATTCGCACTTCACATTTGATTATTGTGCATATAATGATTTTTTTATAAATGTAAGCTGTAATGATATAGCCACTCTGATAACGGTGCGAGAAAAAGGCGAAATAGAGCGCAGCGAAAATTTCCCAACATACAGTAAGTCTTGAATTTCCACAAAGCTGAGTCGATTGGAAAAAGTATAATGACCAATCGAAGACGTCATGTAAGCAAATTACAAACGTGCATCAGGAACAGATCTCGCTGCAACTTGCCATAGTAAAGTCGAAAAGAAATGAAAAATTGTCAACCTCAAAGGGGAAATGCGAAAGATGGATGAATAGCTTGGAGTTGGCAGAATCATATTTAATTGACATTAATGAACATTTTACACGTACATTTGTATGATGGAAAATACGACCCTGAATATTCTTACCAACATCGACGTCGTGACTGGTTTATTGCATAAACAGCAGATAACACTCATCTGTAATGTTTTGCTTTTGAAATGGAAATGGTTTTTCATGCTGATTAAAAAATCTCAAATTTGACCTTGATATTAGTACTTTCTTCAACCCAATTATTTTAATGTGAATAATATGTCTAATAATATTAACCAATCACAAGCGATACCAGACTAAACGTTTGCCAATCCATTAATAACCCGTTTTCACGGATTGTAAGGATGTTTATCAGGAAGTCACATAATACAGCATACCTTATACATGGTGGAATACAATACAAGCTTTATTTGAAGAGACCGATACCATTGATTTCAAGCACCCAATTTTCTTTTTCGTTATGATAACCTGATTACATGTGACATAATACGATCATTACGCATTGTAAATAAGCCTTTTAATTTTGTTGTATTGGAATACACATAATAATTCGAACAACCAACTTTCTTAGTCGATATCTTGGTTCGTGTTTACAAATAAACCCACGGGTAATGTATCTATATCGTTGAAACATTATAGAATAACCTCATCCGGCAATTCTTGTTCTTGATCAAACTTTACTGATTGAACAGGTTTGTTGTAAATTCCATTTGTAATTTAAGCCAGTATAAATAAGTTAAGTTTTCACTAGGAACACAAAGAAGAAGACTACATGTAACTGGACTTCCAGTAGTCTTTATATCGTGATACTAATAATGAGAACTAGTTAGCAATTTTAAGTCTATTTTAAGTACATTTGGTAAGCAATGAGCACACATGATCATGTTTGTATTGTATCAAAAATTAAAAGTCAGTAAGTCGTTCATCTCAACGTATCTGTAGTTGCCACTGCTTTCTTTTTAAGGCGCTGAATAAACATGAAAGTGTCAACGGTTGTCTGTCTCTATTTGTTTAAGAAATCACACTCTTTGAGCTGCTGCTGATTAGGTTTGTCCTGTAGGGGTTGGGTTTTATTAGGTTTCACGTTCCATAAACAGCTAAGGTCATTTTGGGCGTATGTGTATGTGTTTTGGAGCCATTATGAGGTCAAAATTTGGGGAAAACCTATTGTAAAACTGTAGGGGGAGGGGAATGAAGTGAGCTCTGGGGAGCTGACTAGATAATACAGAGGATTGGAGAAATTCTATTAGGGAGGACTGAGGTGGAAGAGGACCAGAGTGGTTCTGTTGGTAAGGACTAGAGTGGAGCTGTGTGAGAGGACAGGTGTAGAGTTATGGGGGGAAGACAGGAGTGGGGCTGTAGGGGGATGACATGGGCGGAGCTGTGTGAGAGGGCAGGTGTGGGGCTGTAGGGGGAGGAAATTGGTTGGAGCTGTGGGGTGGACTGGAGTGGAGCGTTTTGAAAGGACTTGAGTTGGGCTGTGTGGGAGGACTGGAGTGGTTATGTGTGGGAGGACTGGAGTGGTTCTGTGTGGGATGACTGGGGTGGTTCTGTGTGGGAGGAATGGAGTGGAACTGTGGAAGAGAACAGGAAGTGTGAGAGGGCGGGTGTAGAGCTATGGGGAGGGGCAGGCGTGGGGTTGTAGGGGGAGGACTGGAGCGGAGCTGTGGAGGAGGATATGGGTGGAGCTGTGGGGGAGGACTGGAGTGGAGTTGTGAGAGAGGACTTGAGTGGAGTTGTGGGAGAGGATTGTGATGGGGCTGTGTGGGAGAGGATTGTGATGGGGCTGTGTGGGAGAGGATTGTGATGGGGCTGTGGGAGAGGATTGTGATGGGACTGTGTGGGAGAGGATTGTGATGGGGCTGTGTGGGAGAGGATTGTGATGGGGCTGTGTGGGAGAGGATTGTGATGGGGCTGTGTGGGAGAGGATTGTGATGGGGCTGTGTGGGAGAGGATTGTGATGGGGCTGTGTGGGAGAGGATTGTGATGGGGCTGTGTGGGAGAGGATTGTGATGGGGCTGTGTGGGAGAGGATTGTGATGGGGCTGTGTGGGAGAGGATTGTGATGGGGCTGTGTGGGAGAGGATTGTGATGGGGCTGTGTGGGAGAGGATTGTGATGGGGCTGTGTGGGAGAGGATTGTGATGGGGCTGTGTGGGAGAGGATTGTGATGGGGCTGTGTGGGAGAGGATTGTGATGGGGCTGTGTGGGAGAGGATTGTGATGGGGCTGTGTGGGAGAGGATTGTGATGGGGCTGTGTGGGAGAGGATTGTGATGGGGCTGTGTGGGAGAGGATTGTGATGGGGCTGTGTGGGAGAGGATTGTGATGGGGCTGTGTGGGAGAGGATTGTGATGGGGCTGTGTGGGAGAGGATTGTGATGGGGCTGTGTGGGAGAGGATTGTGATGGGGCTGTGTGGGAGAGGATTGTGATGGGGCTGTGTGGGAGAGGATTGTGATGGGGCTGTGTGGGAGAGGATTGTGATGGGGCTGTGTGGGAGAGGATTGTGATGGGGCTGTGTGGGAGAGGATTGTGATGGGGCTGTGTGGGAGAGGATTGTGATGGGGCTGTGTGGGAGAGGATTGTGATGGGGCTGTGTGGGAGAGGATTGTGATGGGGCTGTGTGGGAGAGGATTGTGATGGGGCTGTGTGGGAGAGGATTGTGATGGGGCTGTGTGGGAGAGGATTGTGATGGGGCTGTGTGGGAGAGGATTGTGATGGGGCTGTGTGGGAGAGGATTGTGATGGGGCTGTGTGGGAGAGGATTGTGATGGGGCTGTGTGGGAGAGGATTGTGATGGGGCTGTGTGGGAGAGGATTGTGATGGGGCTGTGTGGGAGAGGATTGTGATGGGGCTGTGTGGGAGAGGATTGTGATGGGGCTGTGTGGGAGAGGATTGTGATGGGGCTGTGTGGGAGAGGATTGTGATGGGGCTGTGTGGGAGAGGATTGTGATGGGGCTGTGTGGGAGAGGATTGTGATGGGGCTGTGTGGGAGAGGATTGTGATGGGGCTGTGTGGGAGAGGATTGTGATGGGGCTGTGTGGGAGAGGATTGTGATGGGGCTGTGTGGGAGAGGATTGTGATGGGGCTGTGTGGGAGAGGATTGTGATGGGGCTGTGTGGGAGAGGATTGTGATGGGGCTGTGTGGGAGAGGATTGTGATGGGGCTGTGTGGGAGAGGATTGTGATGGGGCTGTGTGGGAGAGGATTGTGATGGGGCTGTGTGGGAGAGGATTGTGATGGGGCTGTGTGGGAGAGGATTGTGATGGGGCTGTGTGGGAGAGGATTGTGATGGGGCTGTGTGGGAGAGGATTGTGATGGGGCTGTGTGGGAGAGGATTGTGATGGGGCTGTGTGGGAGAGGATTGTGATGGGGCTGTGTGGGAGAGGATTGTGATGGGGCTGTGTGGGAGAGGATTGTGATGGGGCTGTGTGGGAGAGGATTGTGATGGGGCTGTGTGGGAGAGGATTGTGATGGGGCTGTGTGGGAGAGGATTGTGATGGGGCTGTGTGGGAGAGGATTGTGATGGGGCTGTGTGGGAGAGGATTGTGATGGGGCTGTGTGGGAGAGGATTGTGATGGGGCTGTGTGGGAGAGGATTGTGATGGGGCTGTGTGGGAGAGGATTGTGATGGGGCTGTGTGGGAGAGGATTGTGATGGGGCTGTGTGGGAGAGGATTGTGATGGGGCTGTGTGGGAGAGGATTGTGATGGGGCTGTGTGGGAGAGGATTGTGATGGGGCTGTGTGGGAGAGGATTGTGATGGGGCTGTGTGGGAGAGGATTGTGATGGGGCTGTGTGGGAGAGGATTGTGATGGGGCTGTGTGGGAGAGGATTGTGATGGGGCTGTGTGGGAGAGGATTGTGATGGGGCTGTGTGGGAGAGGATTGTGATGGGGCTGTGTGGGAGAGGATTGTGATGGGGCTGTGTGGGAGAGGATTGTGATGGGGCTGTGTGGGAGAGGATTGTGATGGGGCTGTGTGGGAGAGGATTGTGATGGGGCTGTGTGGGAGAGGATTGTGATGGGGCTGTGTGGGAGAGGATTGTGATGGGGCTGTGTGGGAGAGGATTGTGATGGGGCTGTGTGGGAGAGGATTGTGATGGGGCTGTGTGGGAGAGGATTGTGATGGGGCTGTGTGGGAGAGGATTGTGATGGGGCTGTGTGGGAGAGGATTGTGATGGGGCTGTGTGGGAGAGGATTGTGATGGGGCTGTGTGGGAGAGGATTGTGATGGGGCTGTGTGGGAGAGGATTGTGATGGGGCTGTGTGGGAGAGGATTGTGATGGGGCTGTGTGGGAGAGGATTGTGATGGGGCTGTGTGGGAGAGGATTGTGATGGGGCTGTGTGGGAGAGGATTGTGATGGGGCTGTGTGGGAGAGGATTGTGATGGGGCTGTGTGGGAGAGGATTGTGATGGGGCTGTGTGGGAGAGGATTGTGATGGGGCTGTGTGGGAGAGGATTGTGATGGGGCTGTGTGGGAGAGGATTGTGATGGGGCTGTGTGGGAGAGGATTGTGATGGGGCTGTGTGGGAGAGGATTGTGATGGGGCTGTGTGGGAGAGGATTGTGATGGGGCTGTGTGGGAGAGGATTGTGATGGGGCTGTGTGGGAGAGGATTGTGATGGGGCTGTGTGGGAGAGGATTGTGATGGGGCTGTGTGGGAGAGGATTGTGATGGGGCTGTGTGGGAGAGGATTGTGATGGGGCTGTGTGGGAGAGGATTGTGATGGGGCTGTGTGGGAGAGGATTGTGATGGGGCTGTGTGGGAGAGGATTGTGATGGGGCTGTGTGGGAGAGGATTGTGATGGGGCTGTGTGGGAGAGGATTGTGATGGGGCTGTGTGGGAGAGGATTGTGATGGGGCTGTGTGGGAGAGGATTGTGATGGGGCTGTGTGGGAGAGGATTGTGATGGGGCTGTGTGGGAGAGGATTGTGATGGGGCTGTGTGGGAGAGGATTGTGATGGGGCTGTGTGGGAGAGGATTGTGATGGGGCTGTGTGGGAGAGGATTGTGATGGGGCTGTGTGGGAGAGGATTGTGATGGGGCTGTGTGGGAGAGGATTGTGATGGGGCTGTGTGGGAGAGGATTGTGATGGGGCTGTGTGGGAGAGGATTGTGATGGGGCTGTGTGGGAGAGGATTGTGATGGGGCTGTGTGGGAGAGGATTGTGATGGGGCTGTGTGGGAGAGGATTGTGATGGGGCTGTGTGGGAGAGGATTGTGATGGGGCTGTGTGGGAGAGGATTGTGATGGGGCTGTGTGGGAGAGGATTGTGATGGGGCTGTGTGGGAGAGGATTGTGATGGGGCTGTGTGGGAGAGGATTGTGATGGGGCTGTGTGGGAGAGGATTGTGATGGGGCTGTGTGGGAGAGGATTGTGATGGGGCTGTGTGGGAGAGGATTGTGATGGGGCTGTGTGGGAGAGGATTGTGATGGGGCTGTGTGGGAGAGGATTGTGATGGGGCTGTGTGGGAGAGGATTGTGATGGGGCTGTGTGGGAGAGGATTGTGATGGGGCTGTGTGGGAGAGGATTGTGATGGGGCTGTGTGGGAGAGGATTGTGATGGGGCTGTGTGGGAGAGGATTGTGATGGGGCTGTGTGGGAGAGGATTGTGATGGGGCTGTGGGAGAGGATTGTGATGGGGCTGTGTGGGAGAGGATTGTGATGGGGCTGTGTGGGAGAGGATTGTGATGGGGCTGTGTGGGAGAGGATTGTGATGGGGCTGTGGGAGAGGATTGTGATGGGGCTGTGTGGGATGACCGGAGTGGTTCGCTGGGGAAGAACTGGAATGGATCTGTGGAGGAGGACAGGAATGGAGATGTGAGAGGGGACTTGAGTTAAGTTTAAGGTTGGATCATTAGATGAGGGAAAGTGGTGATGAATTATATATCAGAGTTCAAATATAATTATGTGTATGCCAAAAGTTTCAATTGATTTTGTAGCTCTTAATAGCATAACAGACAAATGTAGGCATTTCATGGTCTAAAGTGAGAAAATTGATTGAATGTATTAACTTTGAATAAAACATCAAATCCACCAACGAATGGCCCCCTATCTTCAGCTGTTCGAACACTTTTAATTGTTTGAAGTACATGTTGTTCAACCAGTGACCTCGATGAATCTGTAATAGCAAATACCAATTAGGAGGCTAATTATCAACTATTACATTACTTTTCTTATATCAATGATATGAATATGGTGAATGATCAATAACCATATGACTACATGCTTTTGTTCCTTCTTGATCCTGCAAATGATCTGTGCCTTAATATTTATTCAATATTTTGAATTGAACAATTTATAAGGAGTCCGTTATGAAGATGAAGGTGAACAATTTTCCTGCTAACCCATAGCCACATACGTGCTAATATTTGTTTACATGTGACATAATACGATAATTACGCACTGCAATTAAGCCTTTTATTTGTGTTATATTGGAATACGCATAATAATTCGAACACCCAACTTTCTAAGTCGATATCTTGGTTCGTGTTTACACATAAACCCCCTGATAATGTATCTATATCGTTAATACATTATAGAATAACCTCATCCAGCAATTCTTGTTTCAAACACTATTTTTTATAACCTTTACTGATTGAACAGATTTGTTGTAAATTCCATTTGTAATGTAAGCCAGTATAAATAAGTTTAGTTTTCACTAGGAACACAAAGAAGAAAATACCAGTACTTTACTTTAGATGCACAATATAACTTCCAGTAGTCCTATAGATCTTTAAAATAATTACCAAAAACCATTGCTGGACAAAAAGACGTCTAGGATGGAATTATGACGTCATGTTACCATAGTTTATGGTACATGTGAAGTAAAACGCTAATTATAGTCCTTGCAAACTCGTACAGAAGGGCCAGTTCGACAATTTAGTTAAAATGAAAGTAATTTAAACTAAATTGAAAGTATTAAGAAAAGAACATTTCCAAAATGATAAGCAACTATCACACTTCGGATCCGTGACTACATGTAACTGGACTTCCGGCAGTCTTTATATCATGATACTAATAATGATAACTAGTGAGCAATTTCAAGTCTATTTTAAGTACATCTGGTAAGCAATGAGCACATATGACCATGTTTGCATCAGGGTGTTTCTAGAATGTTCTGACATGAGCATATATTGTATCAAAAAAATAACAGTTAGTCAGTCATCTCAACGTATTTGATGTTGCCATTGCTATCTTTATTAAGGCGCCGAGTAGACATGAACGTGTCAACGGTTGTCTATCTCTATTTGTTTAAAGATTGGGCTTGTGCAGTAGGGGTTTGGTTTTATTAGGTGTCACGTCCCATTAACAGCTACGGTCATTTCGTGCATGTGTGTATATGTTTTGGAGCCATAATGTTTGTGTATTTGCCTCCTTTGGAGCCAAAGGTTGGGGTAAAACCATTGTGGAACTGTAGGAAAGCTTGGGGAAGGGTTGGAATGGAGCTGTGGGGAGAGGACTAGATAATAGAGTGGAGCTATGGGAGAGGACTGGTATAGAGCTGTAGGGGAGGATTGGAGCGAAGCTATGGTAGAGGACTGGGGTAGAGCTGCGGGGGAGGATTGGAGCGAAGCTATGGTAGAGGACTGGTGTAGAGCTGTGGGGGAGGACTTGAGCGAACTGTGGGAGAGGACTGGCGTAGAAATGTTGGAAAGGACCGGAGCGAAGCTGTGGGGGAGGACTTGAGCGAACTGTGGGAGAGGACTGGCGTAGAAATGTTGGAAAGGACCGGAGCGAAGCTGTGGGGGAGGACTTGAGCGAACTGTGGGAGAGGACTGGCGTAGACCTATTTGGAAGGACACGAGCGGAACTGTGGGGGAGGAGCGGAGTGGTTCTATTTGGGAAGTGTGGGGAGGACTGGAGTGTAGCTGTGGTGAGGACTGAAGCAGAGCTGTGGGAGAGGACTGGCTTAGAGCAGTTGGGAAGGACTGGAGTGGAGCTGTGGGGGAAGGACCGGAGTGGTTCTATTTGGGAGGACTGGAGCGGAGCTGTGGGGAAGGACTGGAGTGTAGATGTGGTGAGGACTGAAGCAGAGCTGTCGGAGGGGACTGACTGGCGTAGAGCAGTTGGGCAGGACTGGAGCGGAGCTGAGGGGGAGGAGCGGAGTGGTTCTATTTGGGAGGACTTGAGCGGAGATGTGGGGGAAGACTGGAGTGTAGCTGTAGGGGAGGACTGGCGTGGTTTTGTAGGGGAGGACTAGAGAGGTTATGTTAGGGAGGACTGGAGTGAAGCTGTGGGGGGAGGACCGGAGTGGTTCTATTTGGGAGGACTTGAGCGGAGATGTGGGGGAAGACTGGAGTGTAGCTGTGGGGGAGAACTGGAGTGGTTTTGTTGGGGAGGATTGGAGTGGTTCTGTAGGGGAGGACTGGCGTGGTTTTGTAGGGGAGGACTAGAGAGGTTATGTTGGGGAGGACTGGAGTGAAGCTGTTGGGGGAGGACCGGAGTGGTTCTATTTGGGAGGACTGGAGTGGTTCTGTAGGGGAGGACTGGAGTGGTTATGTAGGGGAGGACTAGAGTGGTTCTGTAGGGGTGGATTAGAGTGGTTCTGTAGGGGAGGACTGGAGTGGTTCTGTAGGGGAGGACTAGAGTGGTTCTGTAGGGGAGGATTAGAGTGGTTCTGTAGGGGAGGACTAGAGTGGTTCTGTAGGGGTGGACTAGAGTGGTTCTGTAGGGGAGGACTGGAGTGGTTCTGTAGGGGAGGACTAGAGTGGTTCTGTAGGGGAGGATTAGAGTGGTTCTGTAGGGGAGGACTAGAGTGGTTCTGTAGGGGTGGATTAGAGTGGTTCTGTAGGGGAGGACTGGAGTGGTTCTGTAGGGGAGGACTAGAGTGGTTCTGTAGGGGAGGACTAGAGTGGTTCTGTAGGGGAGGACTAGAGTGGTTCTGTTGGGGAGGACTGGAGCGGAGCTCTGGGAGAGGAATTGAGTGGAGCTGTGGGAGAGGACTGAAGTGGAGTTGTAAGGGAGGATTGGAGTGGAGCTGTGAGAGTAGGACTTGCGTCGAGTTTGGGGCAGAACCGCTCGGTGGGGGATAGTGGTGTGATAAATCATATATCAGAGTTCAAATATATGTACATGCCAAGCGATTCAATCGATTGTGTTGCTTTTATTAGTATAACAGACAAATGTAGGCATTTCATGGTCCAAAGAGAGAAAATTGATTGAATTCATTACCTTTGAATACAACATCAAATCCACCAACAAATGGCCTCCTATCCTTATCTGTTTGAACACTTTTAGTTGTTTGTAGTACATGCTTTTTAACCAATGGCCTCGGTGTATCTGTAAAGGCAAATAACAATTAGGAAGGTAGTTATCAACTATTACAATACGTTTTCTCATATCCTCGATTTTAATATGATGAGAAATCAACAACCATATAACAACTTGCTTTTGATCCTACCCGATCCTGCAAATGGTCTGTGCCTTAATATTTATTCAGTATTTTGAATTAAACAATTGAAATGGAATCCGTTATCTGTTTTCGTTTGCATACGTTTTAAACATTATCACTAGAGACTAGCCTTCTTTATATAGTAGAGTGAGTGTTTACGACATTATCCTTATACATATGCACAATTCACAAAACAATAATACAGGTGTATTACAAGATGAAGGTGAACGATTTTCCTGATAACCCATAGCCACATCACGGTCAGTGCTAATATTTGCACATTACTTGAGCTGATGAAGAGAGACGAGACACGAACAATATAAGTGGCTGTGCAAACAATGACTAATTGAACACCTGTTTCAGAAACAAGAAACAAAATGTATCAGAAACAAGAGAAAAATATATTACAAAATCTTCATGCTCAACCCTGCTATGTAAAGTGATACCTAACAAATAACTAATATAGCTGAGTACTATACTGGTCCGCCATAATATATACTATAGCTTAATTGTACCTAACACGATATATAGTATAGCTTAATTGTACCTAACACGATATATAGTATAGCTTAATTGTACCTAACACGATATATACTATAACTTTATTGTACCTAACACGATATATACTAAAGCTTAATTGTACCTAACACGATATATACTAAAGCCTAATTGTACCTAACACGATATATACTATAACTCAATTGTACCTTACACGATATATATTATAGCTTTAATTGTACCTAACACGATATATACTATAGCTTAATTGTACCTAACATGATATAAACTATAGCTTAATTGTACCTAAAACGGTATATACTATAGCTTAATTGTACCTAACACGATATATACTATAGCTTTATTGTACCTGACGCAATATACATGTATGATATAGCCTAATTGTTCCGAACATGGTAAATTCTGCTGGTTAATTTACCAAACATGATGTATACTATAACCTCACACGATATACGCTATAGCTTATTTGTACCTTACACGATATATACTATAGCTTAATTGTACCTAACACGAGATATACTATAGCTAAATTGTACCTAACACGATATATACTATAGCTTAATTGTACCTAACATGATATAAACTATAGCTTAATTGTACCTAAAACGGTATATACTATAGCTTAATTGTACCTAACACGATATATACTATAGCTTAATTGTACCTGACGCAATATACATGCATGATATAGCCTAATTGTTCCGAACATGGTAAATTCTGCTGGTTAATTTACCAAACATGATGTATGCTATAACCTCACACGATATATTCGATAGCTTGAATTGTACCTCACGCGATATGTGATATAGCTTAATTGATTAATTAAATGATAAATACTACTTGTTATTGTATCTTACATGATGTATACGATAGCTTAATTGTTCCTAACATGATAAATACTGCTGGTCAATGGTACTCATTCTGCTATATACTGCTTGTTAATTGTAACTTATGTGACAAATACTACTAATAAATTGTAATTATCATGATATAAAATGTAGCTTAGTTGTACTCAATATTATATTTTCTTATCTTTTCGGGTTAATGATCAGTCACGATCTAAAGTATCACGTGAGCAATTGACCACACATACACGTGGTGTACACTAAGTCAGGCACACGTGATATATATATTACGTTAGTCATACACTTGTATAAACATATGTATAAGTCATAAACGTTGTTTACATTGCTATATAGACTTAGTGTATTGTAAGAATTTTGCATAGTTGGGTATTGAGCATTATATCCATAACGTCATCTCTTTTATTGACAACTTCATCTTTAAAATGGTACGCTGTATATACCAATTCAAACATTTCTCGTTCGTGTTTTCCGATATACGAATCTCTTCAGAAGCACCTTTTTATAACTTTAGAATATTTTGTATATCGATAGAAGCATCATCATCATCAAGTCTATGGTACAGTAATCCGTATGTGAAAATACTTCTTCACGACGACCGTTGTTTTAAAACTAGGGATGCACAATGTTTCACATTTTCAACTCTGAATTATGTTTATTTGCCCTTTTGACCTTGTGACCAATTTATCGAATTGTGAAAATTGGTGACAGTATTGTCCATTCAAAAATCGTTCAATGTCTATCTTATTGCACATATTCTATATAATAATTGAAACTATAGAACATGTTTAAATAGAAAAAAATCCCTTTAAAATGTGTCTCAGTACCAACAATTAAAATGTAGGTCACGTGATAGTTACACCTATTACACCTGAAATCCTATTAACATATTTAATTTGACTTTCCCATTATGACAAACCCTGGTGTCTAATAAATTGTGCCGTACAATGTTTTATCAATTACTCTATTATGTCTATAACGTAAAACAACATATTTATCGACTATTTGGCTCGGTGTTGTCTCGATATCCATTAGTGGTACAATAACATACTACTAACAATTAGGCGCTTTAGACTCCCGCTGACTGTAAGCATTATTTGTGTAAACATGACAAGACTACAACACTTCAGTAAGTGTGACTATTGTATTGTTTATCAGTCCGGTTGTTGGATGGTAGTGGGTACCGCACGTTAATGGATATGACACTGTACTATGGCCACTGTATAAGGCTAATGGTCCATATCACTATACTCGGACATATCAGTTCAACTTTTTGTTAGCAATAATTGACGGTTATTTCAACATAATGGAACCAAATGACAGCCTTTTTATAAGATAATTACCGAAGACGAATTGACTGACCTAATAAAGAGGAGTAATATTGTATTTGTAATTTGTAACTGACGTCATTCGGAAGAATGTGATTTGGAGAGTTCTAAAAACATTTAATAGGAATAAATGCAGTTATCTTTATTTTCGTTTTTGTCAGTAAATTAATACAATTTATATAAACATCACTACATCAATCAGATTTGTGTATTATGTTTCCTTTCCTAAACAGTGACCTCACAGCCTCTTTCCCTTCTGTATTTAAAATACCACAAAGGATTCTGTTTTCAAGTATCAGGATACCCTTAAGTAATGCGCTTTGTTGGCAAAAACAGTGTTTGGCAAATTTTCAACCGCATACATTTTTTTCCTATGATAAGTCAGTGTCTATCATTGTTGAAGCCTTTTTCACCATGCCTTACACCGTTGTAACAGACACACTGTCCTGGGTGTGATAGTTGGCATCATAGGTGTCCATCATATGGTATAAAATGTGTTCCCGTTTGGAGGACCGGGTGTCGCCATCAGTATTTTTCTTCTGCATTCCAAGAGTGTTTTCACCCTACAAGAGTGTTTTCTGTATATTGTATATCTGTTTTTCAATTGAAGTGTAAAGTTCCCTTTTTGCATTATGATTAAAGATGGCAAAATCATTAAATGCATCCGACAATATGTAAACAATTGGCTTATATAGATTATGGTATGTACTCAAGGGGTACATTGATCGATGCTCACTCTAGTGGGACACATGACCCGCATACTGTAGCTTATCACGTCACACAGTCACTAGACAATGTAGGAAACTAAGTTCGACAAAAACCTGGACATTGCAGGACACCAATGTGTATTTAAGTGGATATCCAGAAACATTTGTGTTTTAAGTATATTTTAATGGATACCTTGAAACTTTTAACCATTGTGTGTTGTCTTTTAACAGGTAAGAAATTATATTCAACATGTGTGCCTTTTCGTTTGACTTTTATGTACTTGTTATATACTGTATAACGAAATCAGGCTGCGATTTATGAGAGGTTATTTTTGATGGAGTACTTATAAGGTATTAAAACAGTATATTCTGATGTTACTAATTCCATTAATAATTTATATTTTGATAGGATTTTAGTTACCATCTATATTCACCTGTATTACTTTGAATGACTTAAAACTGACTTTACAAGGTCAATATAAGACACCTATTACTATGATTGACTTTTACCTGATATGATTTATGTTTATCCTTTAAATTGTATTTTTTTTTCAAATATAATTTACCACTTATGTCGTATGGTATTTTTACATCAAATTTTATTTCCCTTTTATGTCGTACCTGTGTAGTATTTATATGTATTTAATTTTAATAATCAATGACATCTAACTGTATTTTATACAAATAAAAGTGGGTTTTTTATCCTCAACACCGCACGGTATTTCTCTGTATGACTTCTATTTACATTAAGCTTTGTATGGTATTTCTGTTTTAAAGTTTTAATTACCACTAATATTGAACATTGATACTATATTAAGATACTATTTTCATCGTACGCTATTGCTATGGAAGTTTTAGAATTATTTTATAACGTCGTACGGTACTTATTTTTAATAAAAAAAATCTCATTTTGGTGGTATGGTATTTTTTTGTAAAAAATATATTTAATTTTTACGTCAGCAGGTGTCTAAATACAATTCATTATTTGACTTTTTTATAGAAGTGTTGATGTACGGGACTTTTATTTACAATTTCTAAGAAATTTGTTTGTCAAGATATGCATTTCTCTACGATACTTGTATTGTTTTACATTTGCAATACAATGTAACATGTACAACAATCCAATCTCATATTCAATTTTCCATGCTAACAAAAGCAGCCGTTCATGAGCAACTGTTGTCGTCTTCAGTGAATTTGTGTGACGTCAGGATGTCTTTCTAATATGTTTACGTAGCTGCATTATGCCAGTTCAAACAGCGACCATAGAGACTTTCGTTAAGCATCATTAACGACTGCGTGAGTCGCTCAATATTAATCTATGTTATAGAAACATACAAGTAATCCATTGAAGCTATGTAACATACAGAAGGTTGATTTGCGGACAAATGTTTATATGATCATACACCGTTCAAATAGCGGGTAGCTGCATTCTACTAGGGCTATCGAATTTGCAGAATTAGATTAATGACATCCGAGTTCCACTTTTTTAGCCTCCGCATTTAGTCTCTCTCTCTCTCTCTCTCTCTCTCTCTCTCTCTCTCTCTCTCTCTCTCTCTCTNGTTTTGTTTGGATGGTGTCGCCTTACATACCTTCTGTTTTCCTAATTTTCATTGAGATATTAAACTCATTCACCCCTGAAGACACATTCGCAACTTCCAGTTCAAAGGTTGGAATAGTTCATTGTGGAAACTCAGGGGTGAATGAGTTACCTCATCATCTGTGGACACCACTTTTATGTAGATTCAGCTATTGCAAGGTCACTAACTCTTAACAATGAAGCAATTGTTAGAAATGTGCATGTCAGTTGATTCTCAAAGCCAGAGCCTGTTCCACATGTCCTGTTTTTCTAACTACTTCATATTGTGGAGTCGAATACGTACGACACCAGAGTGTCATACCAGAGGCGTATTATAGACATTTTACGGTTTTACAACTTTGGGTGTCGAAGATAATTCTGTACATATTTCTGAATATCACTATTTCCGAGATTGATATCGACAGCTGACAAACTTACACATTGATGATATTGTAGACAAGTTTTATCGTCACCATCATGATCTCATTGGGAAATATTGTATTTGCTTGTCGACTAGAAACTGCTTATAAGTGTGACTTCTGGGTTCTTTGTCACAACCCAAGAACCGATTTACCAAATGTTACAATCACATATGTGTGTTACTTGCATCTCTGAGTATCATTACCTAGATTTGACCTACATTTACATGGTGGGTGGGTGTCGATGCAGCAGAAGATACTTTTCGGTCCAGAACCCCTGTTCTTTTCCTCCTTTTCCTTTTCTAAGTGTATTCATAGTTTTTCCCTTTCTTTATAACGCGTTCGAACGACGGTTTTGTTTACACTTCGGCATTCTCCTATTGTTCTTTTGTATCCGTGACGATCGACACACTTGGCTACAGACATCAGAAATCTCTTTTCTGCGCAGTTACTTTTTGGACGTTGCTTGATATCAAAGGTAACATATATAGGGAAAGCATGATCTGGAGAGCATTGGAACCTAGCATTATATACGTAGGTCTACTTTTTCAAAATACACTGACTCCCCAGCATTACATATATCTGTACCCATGTGTGTCAGTATTGGATCCCCTGCGTTGTTAATATATAATGTTGTATCCAGAAAACATTGGATCCCCAATTTCACACATATATATATATATGAATACACGTGATTCATCGTTTTTGTTTGATCAAATGTTTTACCTTATAGTACACGCAACATGAGCTTAATTAATTTAACTTGTTGCAAAGAACGTCAGCGACCATCTAAAGACGGAATTAGGTCATTGAAATGCTCTTAAAATACTGCGGTACATAAACTGTACCGGGCTGTAGAACATTGAACCCTATATGCTAGGTTTGACACATTTACAGCGTACTCGGCGCGTCCCAAACAATGAAATGAAGAACGCTCTTAGAGAAAAATGTGTTTAATCGAAAACAAACAGATTTGGGTTGAGATAGCGACTTTAGGATCCGGAGACGAGTAGAACAATACAAAGTGACAGAAACACCTGGTGTTGTCAAAGGCAACGTAAACATTGGTAGATGTTGCGACTAATCAATGTGCTTACTAATTGATCCTGTTGAGTAAAAGCTGTTCCCGTTGTTAAATATTTTAAGTATATCATTTCAAAGAGTTTATATTGATATAAGTTTTTACATGAATATCATTTGTTCGCTCTTTTTTTTGAGGACAGTACGACAGTCATAGTTATTTTTAAAATGAGTCATCGAGGTTGTTTGGTGCTTTTGAAGATGAGTTCTAGCTGGTGTTTAGTGTTTGCAAGATGTGTTATCGCGGGTTATGGCAGTTGTATGATTTTGAAGCATTATGAAAATGCATTATTTCTTTTTGTAAATCATTAAATAGCATAAAGTAACTCTGATTTTTCTCTGGTCGATTTCCTCTAACTGTACGCTCGAAGCTTGTATGAAGTTGTATTCAGATCTCTGCATCCTAACTGTGCCGATTAAGTTTGACTGGCTGTGAGTGAGGTATTATTCCGATCTATTTACCCAAAATGTATTGGTTCATCTCTTTATCAGAGTCTGTGTTCAGATATTCTTTCCCTCGTTTATCATACTTCATGTTTGTGTTACGTTGTTTGTCTCTCCGTGTTATCTTGTGTCCCTGATTATTAAGGTTTATCTCTTTTTAGTGTCTATTTGTTTTGTATTTGGACCATTCTTTCTGAGGCCTTACCTGTCTATCTCTTTTTCTTTCTGTGTGGTTGAGTTGTTTAGATCTGTCCGCTATATTTGCGTCCTTCCCTGTCGATAGTTGCCTGTCTTTTCGGGTGTTTGTGTTGTTTAGATATGCCAATTAAGTCCTCAATCCGTTTATGTTTGTCTGTTACTTTGTGTGTTTTTGTTGTTTAGATCTGCCAACTAAGTGAAAGTCCCCGGAAGTTTCCTTCCATTCTATGTTTGTTTCTTACTCTGTGTGTGATTGTGTTGTTTAGATGCCTATTAAATTTGAGGTTCCCACCTATCCTTGTCACTAACTATGGTTGTGTTGTTTAGATCTGCCTACTTAGTGATAGTCCCCTGTCCGTCTATGTTTGTTTCTTACTTTGTGTGTGGTTGTGTTGTTTAGATCTGCCTATTAAGTGACAATCCCCTGCCCATTTATGTTTGCTTCTTACTTTGGGTGTGGTTGTGTTGTTTAGATCTGCCTACTAAGTTGTGTTGTTTAGATCTGCCCACTTAGTGACAGTCCCCTGCCCCTCTATGTTGGTTTCTTACTTTGGTTGTGGTTGCGTTGTTTAGATCTGCCTACTAAGTGATAGTCCGCTGCCCATCTATGTTTGTTTCTTAGTTTGGGTGTGGTTGTAATGTTCAGATCTGCCTACTTAGAGACAGTCCCCTGCCCATCTATGTTGGTTTCTTACTTTGGTTGTGGTTGTAATGTTCAGATCTGCCTACTTAGAGACAGTCCCCTGCCCATCTATGTTTCTTTCTTACTTTCGGTGTGGTTGTGTTGTTTAGATCTGCCTATTAAGTGACAGTCCCCTGCCCATCTAGGTTTGTTTCTTACTTTGGTTGGGGTTGTGTTGTTTAGATGTGCCTTCTAAGTGACAGTCCCCTGCCCATCTATGTTTCTTTCTTACTTTCGGTGTGGTTGTGTTGTTTAGATCTTCCTTCTAAGTGACAGTCCCCTGCCCATCTATGTTTGTTTCTTACTTTGGGTGTGGTTGTAATGTTCAGATCTGCCTACTTAGTGACAGTCCCCTGCCCATCTATGTTGGTTTCTTACTTTGGTTGTGGTTGTGTTGTTTAGATCTGCCTTCTAAGTGACAGTTCCCTGCCCATCTATGTTTGTTTCTTACTTTCGGTGTTGTTGTGTTGTTTAGATCTGCCTACTAAGTGATAGTCCGCTGCCCATCTATGTTTGTTTCTTACTTTCGGTGTGGTTGTGTTGTTTAGATCTGCCTACTAAGTGACAGTCCCCTGCCCATCTATGTTTGTTTCTTACTTTCGGTGTGGTTGTGTTGTTTAGATCTGCCTAATAAGTTGCAATCCCCTGTCCGTCTATGTTTGTTTCTTACTTTGTGTGTGGTTGTGTTGTTTAGATCTGCCTGCTTAGTGACAGTCCCCTGCCCATCTATGTTTGTTTATTACTTTCGGTGTGGTTGTGTTGTTTATATCTGCCTAATAAGTTGCAATCCCCTGTCAGTCTATGTTTGTTTCTTACTTTGGTTGTGGTTGTGTTGTTTAGATGTGCCTTCTAAGTGACAGTCCCCTGCCCATCTATGTTTTTTTCTTACTTTCGGTGTGGTTGTGTTGTTTAGATCTGCCTACTAAGGGACAGTTCCCTGCCCATCTATGTTTGTTTCTTACTTTCGGTGTTGTTGTGTTGTTTAGATCTACCTTCTAAGTGACAGTCCCCTGCCCATCTATGTTTGTTTCTTACTTTGGTTGTGGTTGTGTTGTTTAGATCTGCCTTCTAAGTGACCGTCCCCTGCCCATCTATGTTTGTTTCTTACTTTGGTTGTGGTTGTGTTGTTTAGATCTGCCTTCTAAGTGACAGTCCCCTGCCCATCTATGTTTGTTTCTTACTTTGTGTGTGGTTGTGTTGTTTAGATCTGCCTACTAAGTGACAATCCCCTGCCCGTCTATGTTTGTTTCTTACTTTGGGTGTGGTTGTGTTGTTTAGATCTGCCTTCTAAGTGACCGTCCCCTGCCCATCTATGTTTGTTTCTTACTGTGTGTGTGGTTGTGTTGTTTAGATCTGCCTACTAAGTGACAATCCCCTGCCCGTCTATGTTTGTTTCTTACTTTGGGTGTGGTTGTGTTGTTTAGATCTGCCTACTAAGTGACAGTTCCCTGCCCATCTATGTTTGTTTCTTACTTTCGGTGTGGTTGTGTTGTTTAGATCTGCCTACTAAGTGACAGTCCCCTGCCCATTTATGTTTGTTTCTTACTTTGGGTGTGGTGGTGTTGTTTAGATCTGCCTTCTAAGTGACAGTCCCCTGCCCATCTATGTTTGTTTCTTACTTTGGGTGTGGTGGTGTTGTTTAGATCTCCCTTCTAAGTGACAGTCCCCTGCCCATCTATGTTTGTTTCTTACTTTGGGTGTGGTTGTGTTGTTTAGATCTGCCTACTAAGTGACAGTCCCCTGCGCATTTATGTTTGTTTCTTACTTTGGGTGTGGTGGTGTTGTTTAGATCTGCCTTCTAAGTGACAGTCCCCTGCCCATCTATGTTTGTTTCTTACTTTCGGTGTGGTTGTGTTGTTAAGATCTGCCTACTAAGTGACAGTCCCCTGCCCCTCTATGTTTGTTTCTTACTTTGTGTGTGGTTGTGTTGTTTAGATCTGCCTACTAAGTGACAGTTCCCTGCCCGTCTATGTTTGTTTCTTACTTTGGGTGTGGTTGTTATGTTTAAATGTCTATTGAGGTTCCCACCTATCTTACAGGTCTACCGAACTCCTGTCTGGCTGCATGTGCCGGGCGATCTCATAACTACAACAGCAGCCTGACTATATGTTACTGGCTGGTAATTACAGAACAATCGGCCCAGCTGTCAGAAGATATATGTATTAATGAAGGTGGTAATTTGGCTTACATACCTAACAATGCTGCCCTTGACACCGTCAAAACTCTCAAGGCAGACGCCGGGTACGTATACCACCATACCATGTAGAACTAAACACAGTTCTATATACATTGGATGCGGTGATTATAAATATACTTGCTTATGTAAATGTCAACAAAAAATTGCATAGTTCAAGGATACCAATCACAAATATTTTACAAACATACTCCCACCCACTTTGCTTTTTACCTAAACAATTCAATCAGATCGTCTTCTGAAATGTTGAATTGGCAAAAAACATAGCAATGCCGAAATTTCTATTGATAACTGGTGAGAGCATATCGCAGTTCAACCAAACATGTGTACAAGCTCATTTATAACACTTATAAAATATATGGGTGATCAGGTGGCGTAGTGAAAAAAACACTCATCTTTCACCAAAATGGCATTGGAAATCGATTTCCGATTTTGTCATCTACACGACCAAATGGGCTTTCACCGGTTTCCTCCCACATTTGACCTTGTCCACACTTTCATCCGGAATACCAAGTATGAAAATAAAAGATCAAAACAAATTCATTATTTTCATAAAATAAAGTTTACATTTTAAAACATGGTAGGCATGATTGTTATTTTAGTAGTATTTGTATGCACACATATAAATCACAACAAAAACTTCCGTTTTGCGTATGCCTCACATTACATATTATATGGATTTCGTAATTATCGTCTGTACAATATGGGATTGATGATTTGCTTACCTCCTTGGTCCTCAGGTACGAATATACCCCAGAGTTTTACATAGGATACCGTGTGTACGGAACCATCGTGTATGTTTGGGACACAGACATAGAACAGACCTACAAACCGTGGGTGTCCGGTCAGCCGAGTTCTGTTGGTGATGAATGTATCGTCATATACAACACATATGGTACTTGGTATGACGAAGAATGCTCCACGCAATACAAGGCGGTTTGTTCCGACTACAGTCCGAGAACAGGTAAGGTTGATATTAATATTAACCCGAGGACAAGTAAGGGCAGGTAAGGGTGAAGTTAGCATTAATGCAAATAAGTGTTATGCCAAAGTTTGTTTTAAACAAAAGGGTAGGTAAATTGTTTAAAACAAGCTCAGGGGTAGGTAAAGGCGATGCCAGTTTGACTTCAAGAGCGCAATGTCAGAAACAATACCAATTCATGCGAGAGCAACGTAATTAGAATAAAGCAGAAGACAGTTTAGTGCGTTATTAGCATTGTGCCGTGCCTAAATCGCCAAGGAGAGTTCCACTTCAAGCTGTGATTTCGAAATGGAGTACACTCCCTTATATAGAGAAGATGAAGCAATAAAAGTTTGATTTATGAAAAGAGATTGACTTTACATTTGTAAGTTTATGCATATACTTATTATACCTCGGAAAAGAATGTCAAGAAATCATGAGTTTACATCTGTTACTTGGTACTCCTCTTTTTTTCTCGCACCTCAATAAGGAATACCCCATGTGTATGTGCTGGGTTTTTTTACGACGCGGAAATTTTACACGGCGATGCATTTATCCGTGCATACGTTCGTAATTGACAATTATAATTTGCATTATAGATATTTTTTTGCAGTTTGATGTATGGTTTTGTATTGTTAGATTCCTGATGTAGTAAATATAATATAAACGACCTATGAAAGATTTTTTCTTCTTTTTAAGGACAGACTACATTGTTTACGCTGAAACATTTAGACTTAGATTTAGATGATGCGACTATATTTATTTGAGGTCCGAGATGGGATACTTTTAGACTATAGTGATATGAATAATCTAATACATGTTAGAAAAACCTAATTACCTGTAGCTGAGCAAGATCGGGTTATCTCAGTCGAGGGTTAAGACTCTGTAACATCCCAACCTGATAAGCTCTTCGAAAAGTTCAGCATCAGCATGAGAACAAAAGCAAGTCGGCCAAAAGAAGGACACTGTCAAACACATATGCCATCAGTCTGATATATTGTAAACCACGAATTCAATCTTTCTCACGATTTCATTCTCAATACGTGTTTATTAACATGGCCCCTGTCATGCTTCGTTTTTCCCCGTTCACAACCGTACACCTATGTCGCTGTTCGCATTTCATTGAAATGAAGGCTATCGCAAGAGAATGACGAAACTTATTCTGTTTGTTATGTAGTTTGAAAGTGTGAAGATAAAATAAGCCAAATGTTCTGACGGAAGAAAAACTGTTTGTAGAAACCGAAGTTGAGCAAAAAGTTGAGCAAAACAATTATTCGAGTTCCCCAAAAATCCTAATTTCCTAATCAACTTCTAGCAACTTGATGTAAAACATAAAACTGCGATATTTGCTAGTCCATTGTCAAGCTTATTGTGTCAGAAATTAAATTGATTAGAGCCCAGATACACGTCAAGACAAGACTGAATGACTTGGTAATTCAAGAAACAATTGTGGAAGTAAAATGTGGACATACTAAAATTCTAAGAGGGACCTTAAACAAAACAAAACCACGTTTACGGCAATACTGCCAAGACTTTCCGTGTTCTGACTAACCTGTGATATGGTTGTGTTCTTCTTACGATTGAACCTGTTCGTTCTAGCAATGAGTTAATTTTTGAGTTGATAGAAGTGGTTTTATTATGACTGTAGAATCGATGAATTTTTAGCAGGCACCCCCATCCCTTTCAGAATATTTTAATTGTTTCTTTTCCTACACTATGGTAGCAGGGTTTCACTTCTGCAGTGAATGTTCTATTAATGCAGTGACCTGGGGGTTATCTGTTTTATCAAGATGAAAGGTAACACTGCTCTAATAATGACGAGAAGTTAAAGTTGTTAAAAAAAGTCACTAAGATATTAATAGAGATATTTTGACAAAACATTATTTGCGGTGATACGCAAAAGGAAAATATTGATTTATGAACTTTTTTCTATTTCAGTGATTGTATTATCATTTATTATTACAAAATATAGACGTATTTCTATCGTTTGAGTTTCATTGTTTACAAAAAATGTTACGATATAGTAATGTAATCATTATATTGCACTATATTAATGTGTGCTGTAAATTAAGAGATTTAAAGTGTTTAGTTTTAAGTGTTTCGATAACCAGCAATAATTTCATTATATTTTTAGTTCATTGACTAAGCTATTTTACCGTCCATACATATGCAAGACTTTGATAAATCAGTGAAATGATTGATTGTTGAAATGACCATAACATCCGCAAGCTTAACCTATTGTTTTACCACCATACTAACGAAAGCGATACTCAGTCAAGGGTGATGCAGGAAACTCATATGTTATACTACAAATATTCACGTTTCTGTTCCCTAGTGGTGTTTATGACACCAAGCAAAAGTTAAACAAAAAATGACAACACAGTGACTTCGATATTTGTGTTTATTTGCATTATATTTTTTTCGTAAAGAAGAATGTGATGTTTATTTTATTATTATAACGTGTTGCATCAGGTTATATAGTGCCCTGTTACAGTATAAAAAACATTAAGGATATTGTTTAGCTTGGTACCTCATACTTAGTGCAGGCGGGACAGATTTTGATAGTATCCCAAAAATAAGTGTCGGCTTGAAAACAGGTAGACTATAAATGTTACACAATGAGAAATGCAGTTTGATGACAACAATAACTTGGTTTAAAATTTGAAATTATTCATTATTATTTCTTTGGTTTATCCAGGACCAACAACAGAACCACAATCCACAACAACAACTACAACCACCACCACAATAACCACTACAACAACACCGGCGCCAGTAACGACAACAACAATAACAACATCACAGCCGACGACAACAACAACGACACCGCAGCCAACCACGACAACAACAACGACACCGCAGCCAACCACGACAACAACAACGGCACCGCAGCCAACCACGACAACAACAACGGCGGCGGCGACAACAACACCACTTAGCTGCATCCCTTGTCCCTGTTACACTAACACTACAAGCAACAAAACTGTCGAGGAGTTCCGAGAGGAAGTAAGGAAAGAGCTGCTTGTCGATACGTCAAAGTTATCGTCGTCTATTAGGAAAAAGACAAGTGCTTCCGACTCACGGCCGTCGGCTGCAGCCGTCGGTTATGTAGGTATCGTACTATTGACCACGGTGTTTGGTGGTTTACTCTTGATGGACGCGGGAAACTTCGTCATGTGTGGGAAAGCAATCGTTAAGTTACTGCATAAGGTGTGATGTTTATACCAATGCTCCGGAACATGATAATTATGTAACACCCATAACAACTCTGTACTATGCCTGCCGATAAAGCGACATGCACTTTATTATTAAAAAAAATGATTTTCTATTATGTTCAAATTTAAGTTAGGGTCATCTTCCATGCGATGCGACAAATTAATTGTAGAATGTGTTAATGACTCCTGGATTTCGCCTCGTATCGGTCTTTCGGAAAAATCAAAATTGGAATCAAAATAACGATAATGACATTCGTTATTCATTGATAGCAGAGTAGATGGAGTTCTATCCTACTGGTTATGTATTAAATTTTCAGCGATCTACACAACTATTTTACTGGGAACATAAAGAGGAAAGATTGGTTAACTAGACTGATAAAAGGACAGAAAATGATCGTAAATGAAGCCGTCAAGTTTACCACGGCGTTTGTAATGAGATTATCATTATTAATTAATAAATAATAGATAAGTTTCATTAATTTGTTATATAAAGCTTACTATGAGGGATCTTTGGTGTCTTTAATTATCATGTTCTTTATAAGTGATAAATAATTTTCATTAATTTGTTATATAAAGCTTACTATAGGGGATATTTGGTGTCTTTAATTATCATGTTCTTAATAAGTAATAAATATTTTTTATTAATTTGTTATATAAAGCTTACCAAGAGGGATCTTTGGTGTCTTTAATTCTCATGTTCTTAAAGCGCAACCCACATTTTTTATAATTTGGTCTAAAGTATGACATTAGAGTATTAACTCCCAAGTATTGCAAACACAAAGTATTAAGGACTTATCGTTGTACGTTTGTGTCCGTGTGTTACTGATCCAAATATGACATCAAGGTATATAACCATGTGTTACTGACACCAAATATGATATCAAGATCTGAACTCTATTGTGTTACTGATTCAAATAGGGCATCAAGATCTATACTCCATTGTGTTACTGACCCAAACTATGACAGCAAGGTGTGTACACCCTTGCGTTACTGACCCAAAATAGGACAACAAAGTCTCTCCTTCCATTTTGTACTGACCCATATAGGATTTGAAGTTCTGTACTTTAATGCCTTACTACAGAAACTCCAGATATTGCATAAAGGTGTGCATACCCATAACGTATTAACCCTCAATATGACATGAAACTATATAGCCCATTTTGACATCAAATATGTACTAGAATGTATGGCTGACGCCCAGTGTGACATAATTATCTGTATATACGTGTGCTTATTAATCCCCAGTGTGACATCAGGTTCCTTTGCTTGTACATTTTATTGAATATGTTTGTATATAATATATATTGAAACAAATTGACTGAACTAAAGCTATTGATGGGGCTTTTATGAAAGCAGAGGAAGCAAGAAAGAACAGAATACACCATAGTCAGATTAAAATCAGAACTCAATACTCCGGAGTCCATCATTAGTTCCAATAACTTCAGCAACCAACAGAAAAGGTCGGATGGGAAATTACGTTTCCTGTACCACTTGTCTTCCGTTAAACCTACATGTATGACAGTAGGGAAGTTTTTCTGTCTCATAAGAGCTAACAGTCAGTGAACAATTACAGGGTCACGGATGCAATCGCTGCGCTAGAATTAAGTTTTCATGAAAACTGCAAAATATTTTCAGCAAAAACTCTACCCGGAGGAAAACTCAGACTAAGTAGAATTTAAGTGGTCAACATGACACGTCAATCTACTACCACTTGTTGACTACATCATGATGGAAGTCCTGTATATTACTACAGAGGATAAAACGTGACAATCAAATCACCATTGTTATTCTACCCGGAAGAAAACTCAGACTAAGTAGAATTTAAGTGGTCAACATGACACTTCAATCTACTATGACTTGTTAACTACATTGTGATGGAAGTCTTGTACATTACTACAGAGGACAAAACGTGACAATCAAATCACCCTTATTATTGTGGTACTGTCGGTTATGAACAAGATGTGGAACTGAAGAAAGACAACCGTGGTCTTCTGACGCTAACTCTTGCAAAATTATTCTGATGTGTTAAACGTTGTTTTCCATAAGACAAATTCATTTCTATAGCTCTTCTAGATTGTGGACCGCTAGATAATCTTCACGTCGAAAACTGTTGCACTGTTATATTCGTTTGATCGTCAAAGGGTTCTATTTGCAATGCACTATTTTTTCATTGCATGTATGTCGGTAGAGTACACCATATTTTATATGTTTTGATATCTTTGTTTGCGTTTAGGTACATACGATACTATTTTTAAAGGAATTGCTTTAAGATTGATTTAAGATTTGTTGATGATTGTGTACACTTTTGTGGGGCACAGTTTACTCTTCTAGGTAAATTTGTGATTATTTGTAAATTGTTTGTAAATTTGTGATTGTGATTTTTAATGTTTATAAAATCGAAGTTCAAACACATCTCAATGAATCCGTCATTTATGTGAGTATTCTTTAGAATGTTTACGTTGACTATCCTAATAATTGTATAACTCCAATCGTACTTATGTTCCTGATATATGGGTTGACCTTCCTCACTGCAGAGGAGGAGCGAACAATGGTCGGTGCTCCGGTAGGAACACAGTACCCGCGTGAAGTGTCCTCTTATATTTTAAAGTGACAAGTGTATTCATTAACCGACTTGTTCACTTTTTTTTACACATGTATATTAGTTTTACATGATTTCTGTATCATTATGGGCCATGGTTTAAAGGCCTTTTGATTCCTTACTGCTTTGACAGCGTTCGATCACCCTGACAGGACTGTAGAAGAGAATCCTAAAGGGACAAACGCATTGTAATGGTGTATCGGAGACTGTGAGAAAAAACACATCAATTCCCAGTGAGAGATCAAGGTCAAAAACTGTAGGTACGACGATGACAGATAGTCAAGTAGGTAACCACACACAGTGATGTTATCATAGCATACAATTAAGCTTCCATAAATATTGGCGTCAGATACGGTTGAGCTTGAGGCAGAAAACATTACCTAAACCACCGTACAAGACTATACGACTAAGGGTCAAAAGAAAAATTAAAAAAAAATTGACACAAATCTCACAGACCCTCGTAAACAACACCACGCAAACTAAAATTACAATTCTTGACCGCATAACATTACCAATCCTGACTTTGAACAAAACTTCTTACTAACGTATTCAACACATTTCTAGGCTGACAACACGAACCTAACAATACATACCTTAAGTAAGAATACAAAACACGAGAGTGGAGATCTAACTTACAATACAGAGACTATCAAATTCTGATCTAAATCGCCAAAAATAAATCTCTTGAATCGTTCGAAATGTGTAACAAAATCAAAGAGTTTAGTGGTAAGTATGCTTTTATAGTTGATCTCAGCTGACATCACAGTAATTAGATTGATTATTAAAACTTTCTAAATACACCAGGTGTAATTTAGTTGAGAGTTAATGCAAATGGCAAGGCCTTCAGACACTGACAGGGCAGAATGACTCGCTAATTACGGACTGTGTGGGTGATTTTAGGAGACCCGATATCTACATACTTTATTGATTAGACAGAAAGTCGTACTTAAACACAGGTAACAATCTCAATAGATATTACAGATTTTATTATAAATAGGTAAAAATAAGTGTTACGTAAATGATATCATAGTTGATATCTGAATTTGGTTGTAGACCAAGTTTGAGAGGAGAAAACGATCGCAGATACACCATGATAAAATCAGATTTCAACAATATCGGGATACAAGTGGAGTAACACCGTATGCTGCACTAATAGATTATATTTTATTAATGATTTAACCATGCTATTAAATGCATACAAACATAAACTATTACTCAACTAATGGAAAAAGACAATATTCGGGTATGTTGTAAAGGATATGAAAAAAAATGTATAATTGAAGAATTGACAGAACAATTCAATATTTCCGCGTATTGGTAAAACGAAACCAAATATATATATAGCCATGACGGAACCAGACAAGTATTAGAAATACTACAATTATCAAGCAATACAGTGCATCTATTCCTACAGTTATCAGCCTACATAATGTCTTTAACTGTAATAATTTTCGTTCTAGACAATGGCTTTCGAATACAGGAAACCTGACAGTGTCTTGTCCTATTAGAACCAAGCAATTTAATACTTACTGAGATAACCTTAAAATGTTTTGTGTTATGAGATTGACATATTTAACCAATGTTGATACTGTCTGATTACAATACGATACTGTCTATAGACGAAACACTATCTCTTATTGTCAAAAGATGTTGCTTGTTTACTATGGGTATGACAAAACTAGGTAATATTAGAACATGGAACGATGGTTATATTTTAATTGCTTACATGTTGCGTGACCAACAAAAGGTGTATACTGCTTAACAGGTGCTATGACAGCACTAAACAATATATAATACTGCAGAACAAATGTACAGTACCACACAACTGTTGTGATGTTTTGAAAGACGGAACCAGGCACAACGATAAAGCAACGGTCAACATTGTTTATTTTAACAAACAATGCCCAACAAACCTCAGAAAAACCATCAGAAGAAATGAAAATCCGAAAGAAACAAACATCCGGTAACAATGTTAATGTTTCTTTAGTTCGATTTTTAATATCGATTTGATAAACATTTAAATGTCGTGGGCTCATATTTCAAATAGATAGTTCTTTTGATTAAGGCAAGTCGTGTCCCGAAAGATCATATATGCTAGACTTTCAATGATCTTGTGGGGCACTACTGTATCTTGTGGGGCACTACTGTATGTGAAGATATGTGTGGCCCGGCTCTGAGACGTGTTCCAATGACGGAGTATCGCATTACACGGTCACAGGGAGAGTTATGAAGTGTGACATACTCTGACAGTGATACATCACCCAAGGTCGTCACGTCAATTAAATGTAGTATCTATCCGTAGTCTTTTAAACCTACAAAAAAATCGAACACGAGTAGTTTTACTTCAATTTCTGTCAATGCGGAAATGACGAGGTCAAGACTGAGATCATACCGGTACCCTATTAGCGTTAATAATACGGACTATTAACTCAACAATTAATTGGGAAAGTCTATAGTATACGCATGTCTCTCACCTGATATACTCCAAAAATGGATTTCAGTTGGTATATACAAAAAAAAACCCATTTTGATAGAAGTTAGTAGTTTATGACTAGCTAATTCAAACTAGGTTACAGATTTGGTCGGTTGTCACATCGTCTTTAGGGTTTCGGATAGTTCCTGCTAACAGTAGACGGTCCTAAGTTGACTTGTTCTTAGAATACTGCTGGTCAATTTCTCGTAGCAAGTTGATCAGGCGTTGTTCCCGGACGGTCAGTATTATAAAAAGTGGAGGGCAGCTATGGACAAAATGACATTCGGTCAGTTCCTGGTCACTGCTGTTCTTCTCATCAACACTTTCTGTAATGGTATGTATTACTTATTTTCATACAATAGAGATGATATATAGTATGTGGCACATTAAAGTCATTGTTATATGTCTAGTATGCTTTTTTGTAGTTTATTACATACTTACTAATAAATACGGGTTTTTTGTATATGCGATACGACACAATTGCTCTAACCCATATCAGCCCTCGCCGTATCACACCCCAAAACCCGTATCAGCCCCCGCCGTATCACACCCCAAAACCCGTATCAGCCCGCAAAACCCATATCACACCACTTTTGGGAAAAAAAATCGTTTTTCAATATTTCAAAAATAAAAATAAATCATAAGATAGTAGTTTTTATTAGTAAGTATGTAATAAACAGAATAAAACACGCCTATTTCCATATCACCCCCAGTATCAACCCTCGACCAATATCAGCCCTCGGGCCTTCGCCCCTTGGTCTGATATTGCAGTCTCGGGTTGATACTGGGTGTGATATGGAAAAAGGCATGTATTATTCTCTATATATTAATCTCTAAATTGTTTACACTTGCATTTTTTTATAACGGTTTTGTTACATTTCATTACTTGATGAGTATCGCGAATGTTCGGATCAATGCCTAAATAAAAGTTTACAGGTATTCACTCAGTCATCATTGACAGAAACAAAAACAGCAGTAAAGTCAACTAAACGTGTAATACCTAAAATATATACCTAATGTATGTTATATTTAAGGAGATATCACATTCACTAATTGAAATATCTCTATTAAATAAAGACATCTAATCTCATATTATACTTAGTATGTTAGATATCTTTATTACATTTAAATGCGACTATTTTCGAATTAGAGATAGTTCTATCTCATTGTTATATCTCTTTGACATTAGCAACTCCTATTTATGTATGACATTTTAATTTGGCCTCGTAAGTTTTCGCTTGGAAACATATTGCTGTTATTATAACATTGATTTAAAAGTATCTTTATTATATTATATTTCGTTTACAACGAAATTGTCTTTAGTACACTCACATATACATGTATGTGTACCAAAGGACTACCTACATCTCATTATCTCCTAGGGTCTGAAATCATATGAACCAAAATCTACTTTATGAGACTTCGTATCTTGACAATGACCTTTAGTGTGTCAATGATAATCAACTTACTCCCAAAGTCTTTGACAAACGTGACACTGTTATATCACAAAAGTTAACGTCCATTTGCTCAATAACCACATATCTACTTCCTCTGTTAATGGGGTTTACGAATTACAGTTAATTCGCTACCCTAATGAGTGAATAATTTTGATAGTTGGTTGAGATAACAACTAAATTATTGCCTCATTTTCTTTTGTCAAATTATATCACCGTTTAAGCACTGTTTTACATATACATGTAATATTTTCTGGAGAAACCAGCATTTAACGATAATACAAGTATATTATATTGTTGAAAGTAGACAAATATCTGGTAGATATACTGTCAAATGTACAAAAGAAGGAGCTGTAAGGTGGTTGAGATCGGGCTAGGTTGCTAAACCTGAGGTTCACAGTGTAGAGAGTCGTGTCATCATAGCTATATGTTTCCGTTGTCCATTAGGGTAATTGTGTAGCGCAGAAAAATTGTTATTAGTGTTTTCAAAGTATACTTAATTAGGCGAAGGTACGCTGTTGCATGTGGCATTTGAATAAGAAGACATAATATCTCGTTATTTTGTATGACGGAGTTCTATTTTAAGGTAACTATTACATTATGGATCGTATATGGCTTTTGTGTTTTTGCAACTTAAATGTCCAATTCATAACACTTGACACGATATGCAGTGTTGTACATTTCTATTAAGTTCAATATACTTAGCCCACTAATAATGACAAAATGTAATTTGATTAAAACAACAATGTAACAATGAATAGAAAATAGTTTTCAGTAAAACCTAGCTATATCTCCTCTAATCTAGTTACATGTACTTAAGAATAGGCTTAAGGTTGGCAAAGGACAAAATGACAGTCAAATTAAAACTTCAACGCAATGACAGCCTAACTTTCATTAGCATTGTCCAAAACTAAAATGCAGAAACATTAACACCGTTTGAATGGACGGAAATGTATATATAGTAATTCAAATACACACACATAGCTAGAGGACGATAAATGTAAACATGTATTTACAAAAACCACTCCAATGTTAGAAGATGTATATCGATATGATAAAGTTATTCCTCTCTCCCCTCTCAAAATAGCAGGTTGAATAGATTATCAGGTTCCTTGTACCAAAGGATCTTTAATACACATACCTAGTTGAAGTAAATAAAAAGGCAGGGTAATCACACCAAAGCTCCTGAAATATAGCCCGGTAACACGGGCTATATCCCCGGGACAGTGTGGTAGTCATTAAAACATACCTGTTCTTCATTTGCACAATATTACTTGCCACTACCCCGTATAAAAATTCAGTTTGCTTACCGAAATCTTGAACGGAATAACAATAGTCGAGGACGTGTCACTTTAACAAGTTTCAACGGTTATGTAATATTATATGAATATATCATAACGTGGAATTATTTTATTTACTTGTCAAAGAAAAGTCACTAACGGCTAATTTGTTTACAATTACGTATACGATACTATTAACGCGGAAGGATTTTTGAAGAGCACGTGTTGCAAGTGCATAATATGTTGGATAATAATACATGCACGCGCAAATACCATTGTCTCATAATACAGGGTAATTAGCCTATGAAAATTGTCGTTACTTTGCTGATTTGGTAGTTTTACTATTCTGACACATTCTTTGGAATTTTATCATAATGGTGGTATTTGTGCAATCTTTAGAAAGCTTATTATCTTTACAACGTTGAAACGATGCCAAAACCATGGAAAACCATTACAATTTGTAATGATGTCATGAGAGTCACAGTAAGTCTCGTGTGGCGAAAAATTTGCAGCATTTGTTTTTAAATAGAGCTTATTTCCTCTTGTAATTGACAGGAGCGGTGCCTGTGTTCGTTAATCCTGACCCCTTGGGGGGCACTACACTTAGTATAGCAGAGGATACGTCAGTAGGGACTACAATATACACCCTCCTCGCCACGGACCCCGACGGCGACCCTCTCACCTACGGCAAGTTTACGGGTGTGGGCTTCGACGTGATATCACCGGACAGTGTGGTCACTACCCAAACCTTCAGCGTCGCTATCCAGTCCACCCACTCCATCACTGTCAGGTCGGTCAGTTTAATCCATTTTATAATTGTGATTACATCACAGAAACAAACAATATAAAACATCAACACCCCAACCTGTCTTTACTGTCCTCCTGGTTCCGTTTGTGTTAGGGATATGCCCTACAGTTTGTGTACTTTCAAAATATTCAAATATGAAATATTCAGCGCAAATTCAAATTTAAACTTGATGAAATATCTCTTAAAAAATGTATTACCCGTTGTTCAGAAGAAAAAAAACCTGAATATGATGAAATTGTATGGTGAGGTATGTTTGTTTTCATTAGAATTTGATACACGCACATAGAAGCCGCCAGAAATGCAACAGGTGATGTTAATCAAACAAGCAATACTGAATTGTTTACAGATTTGTATCGACTAGAAAACATTAGAAAACATTAGAAAATATACGTAACAAACATGGTAATTTATCATTTGATACACGTAACAATAATTTGAACCTACTTATCTGTCGAAATCAGATTGAAATCGTACATATTGCAGCCTCCCAAAATACACACGCATACACTACACGCATGCATCTTGCACACAGGGGAGGCCGTCCTTAAATGACCTTAGCTGTTAATAGGACGTTAAACAAAATAAAACCAAACCAAACCAAAAGCAATCGTACAAGACATCAAATGAACACGTGCCACAAACATACAGTCTTTATAACAAACCTTATTGCACACATTAAACACATTACCTCAATATGATAAATAGTTTCAACTTCCCTTCAACGCAGAATTGATTACTATGACTGTAATCACTTTAACAAACTAAAGACAATATCACTTTAATCTTTTATACTTCTTTCAATTTAGGTCTTCACAGATTAATTGGGTAAATGTTTCATATACAATATGCATGCAGGTATTTTGTGTACAACGACATAAAAAGATATCAAAGTAGTAAATAATATGTTTAAGCAATGAAATATAAGGCATAGTTCATGAAATAAAATGTTATTTTTTCGCTGCAGTAAGAGATGTCTAAATGGCATTTTTACTAGTGAAAAAAACTCATGGATACAAACCAAATAAATACAGAATACACACCATACAGACATAATGACCAATCAGAAAGCTTGTAATGCTCATGTTCGTTATTGTCCTTGATAATGACGTCATAGAGGTCCGACATCATAAACCGTGTTCACACCCTACAACGTAAAGGTATCAGTTTGTTCTGAAATACTCGCATTGTGACAGAATGCTATCAGTAATTTTCACAGGATTTTGGACCATTGAGTCCTTGACTCCCAGGTTTTGAAAAGAGCGAGGCAAGACAAAAATAATGAGTCCCACAAAAAATACTTGTGTCCATCGAATGTAACGTAATTATACAAATTTTGACCAAAAAAAGATAATTTTGCGTCATTTTTCATTCGTTTAATTCTATGATTTCATTTAACCTGTTTGTCTTTTTAATGTCCCTATTGATGCCATGATGGGAATCATGAGAAATACATAATAAGCCATATACCGGAGCGTTTTGTGAGGGCAAAGATCATGCCTTGTCAGTGTAACTTATATTTTCTTGACAGTTTTTAATTACAACAGTACAACAGACACCTCTGTGTAATCGTTAGATCGTAATATTTACTGATAAATGTACCACTGGTCATCTCACTGCCAAACCACAAATGTTGCGTAATTCATTTATTGATCGTAAATCTCCCTTTTTTCGTTAGCAATATACCATCCCACCTGGTTTATTCAGATGTAGGTTTCCCTTAATTTGACCGGTACCGTAGGTGGTATAAATAGCACATCTTCAGTGTTTCGTTGGGGTTCACTATGGCCTTCTTTTAATGCTGGTGTCTCTCAGTTCCTACTGATTTTTGCTTATCGACCTTGAGTTGTTACACATTGTATGTTTTGTCCTTGTTATACATTGTTGTAAGTTTGTCCTTGTTATACATTGTTGCAAGTTTGTCCTTGTTATACATTGTTGGATGTTTTGTCCTTGTTATACATTGTTGTATGTCTTGACCTTGTTATACATTGTTGTAAGTTTGTACTTGTTATACATTGTTGTATGTTTTGTCCTTGTTATACATTGCTGTAAGTTTGTCCTTGTTATACATTGGTGTAAGTTTGTCCTTGTTTTACATTTTTGTAAGTTTGTCCTTGTTTTACATTTTTGTAAGTTTGTCCTTGTTTTACATTTTTGTAAGTTTGTCCTTGTTATATATTGTTGAAAGGTTGTCCTTGTTATACATTGTTGCAAGTTTGTCCTTGTTATACATTGTTGTAAGTTTGTCCTTGTTTTACATTGTTGTAAGTTTGTCCTTGTTATATATTGTTGTAAGGTTGTCCTTGTTATACATTGTTGTATGTCTTGTCCTTGTTATACATTGTTGTAAGTTTGTCCTTGTTATACATTGTTGTATGTTTTGTCCTTGTTATACATTGCTGTAAATTTGTCCTTGTTTTATATTGTTGTATGATTTTTCCTTGTTATACATTGTTGTAAGTTTGTCCTTGTTTTATATTGTTGTATGATTTTTCCTTGTTATATATTGTTGTATTTTTGTCCTTGTTATACAATGTTGAATTTTCGACCTTGTCAACCATTGTTGCATATTTTGTTCTTGTCTTTATGTTGTCAATATGTATTGATGCTGTTGTAGTTTTTTTTCTTGTGTTGACGACGTTATGGTATATGTTTTCATTGTGATGTTTTTATCATAAGTAGTATTCATCTTATTTTATTTTAAATGTGCTTAATAAACACTTTACATTGGATGAAACTCGAGCGTTAAAGGCATGTCAGCGTTAAAGGCATGTCAAACTCTTGCAGTGCATTTGATGGGACCTCGACAACCTACATGTCTATGTCGATCACCCTGACAGCCGCGGTGGCTGCCAATCCTAACAGTCCCGTGTTTCTTCCAACTTTATACGCCACCAATATCCCTGAGAATACAGCTTCCGGTAAGTATCCCTCGAAAACCCAACTTCAGGTCCGGTGAGTAATCACGCGACCCCCATCTAACAGCGTATCAATTTTTAGCTCACCTGCCCGAAGCCTGAGGAGCGGGGCCCAATAGGGGAAATATAGCAAATTCTTTAAAATCCTTCTTCTTTTTCTGTAGGAATGAAAGGATTTGTTCCATATTTGGTCTGAAGCATCCTTGGGTAAAGGGGAACCAATTTTGTTGAGATCCCCACGGTATAACCATATATACAATTGTGGAGTAAAAAGAGAAGACTACACATTTGCTTCCAGGATGGCCTAGGGTCTGGCCCCACCCTTTGAGGCAGACATAGTCCGTGGGTCATAACTTTGAGACGGTTGAGATCCCCACCCCAAAACCATATATACAAATGCTTGGCATAAAGAGACAAAGGTAGTTATGGTATTAGAATAGACCCTGGGGTCTGACCGAACCCCTAGGGACCTAGTTTCTTAGTCACAGCTTGGGAACAGTTGAGATCCCCACCCTATAACCATGCATATATACAATTGCTGAGTTTAAAGAGATGAATGCACATATGCTTCCTGGATGGCCTTGGGGTCCGCCCCACCCTTGGAGATTTAACCCCTGGATCGTAACTTCGAAATGGTCAAGATCCCCACCCCAAAACTATATATTGTTGGGCAAAAGAGACGAATGCAGTAATGATATTATAATTGATCCTGGGGTCTGGCCAAAACCCTAGGGATCTAGTTGCTGAGTCACAGCTTGAAAAGAGATCCCCGACCCATAACCATAAACTGTTGGGCATGAAAAATATAATACAGACATACTAACAGAATTGGTATTGGGGTCTGGCATATATTCCCTTGGATCTCATTTGGAGAATATTTTGCCATGATTTCTTAGATATCCAGGTAAGCGATACAGGCCTTCTGGGCCTCTTGTTATTTTTGTATTACAAATTATAGATCTCCAATACAGGTACCAGCGTTCAGGCACTCACTTGTTCGGATGTAGAAAGTACCACATGCACTCTAGCGATTCAGTCAGGGGATGACGCAAGCAACAAATTTACCATATCCGGTAACAATGTGCAGACAACTTCAACAGCAATCGACTACGATTCGATGTCAGGTCAGAGTTTCCTGTATACGCTAGTTATAACAGGTGTAGACACTCCAGGTTCGCCGTCCTCCGCCAATACCGCCACAGCCACCGTTTACGTCACAGTGACATCACAGAATGACAATACACCGTCCATTTCCGGTCCGTCTACATCAACGGTAAGCTGTATGTAAAGAGAATAAATATATCACTCTTCAAATACGGATTGTATTGGAAGTCGAATTCTTTTCATGTAGCTATTGCATTGACTTATGGAAAATTCATATTCATGGAATATTTCACACATCGAAAGTGCACTTTGAGGTACGGGATAGTGGTTGCTATAGCATCGTATCCGACAGACCTAGCTAACATTAAATTTTACCTTTATTTCATCGTTCCCACGCTTGATCACGTGGGCAGGTGTCAGAGGACAGCGCAGCAGGAACTACAGTGTGTACCATGACAGCCTCAGACGCAGATTATGGCGATGACGGTACACTGTCCTTCAGCATCGTCGGTAGGTATATCTGAAACAGAATACACATGATGTATGTTGTTAAAGCTGAGGTTAACATATTCCTCTTTTCTGGTGTTGATTCAGTGCCTTTGGATACTTCTGAATCCTGCATCAAACGTACCACCAATGTGTAACCGTTGTGCTTCAATCCATTGTACATGCGTATTCAAAACAAGGTGGAGAGTAACTTTTATAGTATATAATTCTTAAGGATGATACTGTATATGTTGACCAGACATAAGTGTATGGTTTCTCTATATTAGATTTGAAGCGAATGGTATTAAGAGTTCTATATTCTATAAAGTATCAATAAGCAAAATTCAAACATCACATGTATGTCATATGATATAAGTTTGTTTTTTGTGACAATCATATTATTTTTTCATTATTGGATCTTTTCAAATAAGTGGAAAGCTCGCTAATGGTGATATTTTTCGTTACTATCATGTAAGATTTTCACGATTGGATGATATAAGTACACTAGTTTGATCCTTCGATGTACATCAACGAAATCGTGCGACAGCACAGCAATGGACTTGACCGACATTAAAGTAGGTTCCTGCTCCTCTGTAATCTTCAAAAGACATGTGTTAGCCTAGCAATTTATTTGTTCACAACACCTGAATCCGATTTGTCATTGCATAGGCCAAAAGTGTAGGGAAGACATGTTTAAAGAGAGAGAACCTTTAGAGTTCGAAATAACGGAAACCCTGACTGTTCGGTGTGTTCTCTTCTTGTTTCAGGCGGTAACACAGGTGGGCTATTCGGAGTCTCCTCCTCCTCCGGAGTAGTTTACTTGGCGGGAACACTTGACTTCGAAATTACCATGTCGCACGAATTAGTAATAAAAGTATCAGATGGTGGAAACAGTGTGCTGACAGCGACATCTACCGTCACCATCACAGTTACAGACGTGAACGATAATTCGCCAACCTGCTCATCGGCACCTTATGTCTTCAGCGTCAATGAACAGACGTCTGCAACCCCAGTAAGTGTTACAAAATAAGCATCCACTATCTGAAATACTACAAAGTTCCCCGATTCCAGTCAGCTATACACTAGGGTGGTCGAGTGGCGCAGTGGATAATGCACTCGTCTTTCACCAAGGCGGCCGGGATATAATTCCCAGATCGGACATGAAAAGTATTAGTTCACCTGTCCGACCATCTGGGTTTTCTCCGGGTACTCCGGTTTCCTTCCACATCCAGATCCTCTGCCGATGCGCTTCCATCCAAGCCAACACGAGTGATAAGCATAAATTAGAAAATTGTTGTAAAATACCTTTTCCTAATTTCTCACACACACACGACATAAAGTTTACCTATATTTTACATGCAAATATATGCATCTTTTACATGCATTAAATATATTTTCCGGACTCTGTTTGTTAAATTCGCTGCACAAACTTTACCCTCACCCCTCTTTAACATTTCCTCTTTGTGATTACAGGTGACGGTGACGACTCTGGCCTGTACGGACGGGGACGCGGGAACTTCACTCCAGTACGCCATTGCATCGGGGAACTCAGACACCTGCTTCGCCCTGGACGCTTTAACTGGCGTATTGACGACAGCTTGTAGTAAGCGTCCACCTGAACAGGATCGCCGTTATATATTGTACCTTGTATATTTTTCTACACTTTTGTTAAGACTTAATGTCGCCAATATAAGAATTCAAATTATTGAGTAATGGATTGTTTAGGCCTCATAGGTTAGTCTGACATTTGCGTGACTTTGTTTGACCTCGTATGGGTTACCTAATTGAGACAATGTAATTGCAAAATCTTTCCGAACTGACCGAACGAAGGATGCTTTTTCATGAGCTCTGTTTAGCCAAAGAAATCAGTGGTTTATTGTACAATATATTTATAGAAATTCTTGTTTTCCAACTCTAAATAATATTTTTGAAGTGCATGGTCAGTGATGTATCTCTTGCAAATTTATTGTTCCAGTAAGAACAAAATGGGGCTCGGACCGAGTGGAATACATTTCGTCAAAACTATAGTGTTATCAACTAATCATGAACAAATGTTTTAGTAAATTTATGTCATTAAATTTGACAATATCTTGCTATTTTCTTGTTATTTTGTTAAATCGATATGATACTGTCTTTGATCGGCTACATTAAGTTTGCAATGTATAACAACTGTAGCGACCACTCGGCCTGCTGTAATTTCTAGAGACTTTTCAGATCATAAGCGATACGGTTGTGTAGAAAAAGTCTGCATATAGCTGACAAAATCTTACTTCTTCTGACTGGTCCTGACTTCTACTGTACAACGGTGAACAGTCTATAATATCACGGAACAGTGTTACTAAAACAAGACACCTGTAATACAAAAGGTACCTTCTTAAACTAACGTTTTCCACAATCACTCTTATGACGAAGAAGGATTTTGGAGTTTAATTTTTTTCCCCCAAATATTGCTAACTGCGCGATAGGCATTTTAAGTTTTTTATGTTTGTGCAGCTTTGGACTACGACACCGGAAGTCAGCACTACGCGCTGGTTACCACGGTGACTGACGGTACTTTCACCACAACAGTGACGCTTGCTGTAAACCTTGTCCCCGTCAACGACATCACTCCCAGCTTCGGGTCAAGCACCACGGTTACCATTGCTGAGAGTAGTTCTGCTGGTACAGCAATACTGACATATACAGCTGCAGATTCGGATGCATCACCGCATAATATAGAGAAATACGAAATCACGTCGGGTAAATATCTTGAAACTTTTTTTTTTTTGCAAAATATGAGATAGAGGAATGATACCAGTGTATGATAGAGGGTTCTGATATTGAGTTGAATAAAATATAATCTTATAATTTGTGTTTCAGTAACGAACAGTGGGTCCAGCTTTTTCATGATCGATATGACGTCAGCCGTCATCTATTTGTCCCAGGCTGTAGACTTTGAGACGTCACAGAATTACGTCCTCATATTGGAGGCCACCGACGGGGGCAGCCTTACGGTTAGTATTGCTGTGATGTTTTACCTGTAAAACCATGAACTAAATGTCACACTGCTGTCATAGTACCATACGTGCTTTGGTTTAATAACTTTCTTTTTATTTACAGGGAACCGGAACAGTTACTGTGAGTGTTACTGATGTAAACGATAACACGCCATCTTGTACTCCTACAGCACACGTGACCAGTGTGTCGGAAGACGCAGGTATGCTACTGCTATGTTGCACTTTACTTCATCCTATACCATGAAAAACACAGTATAGGTCCTGCTATAAAAAAAAGCGTGGACAGATCTTTAACTAGAATTAAAATATTTAGTAGCATGGCGTCAATAAAAAAGTGGAAGTCGTAACTCGAATTTGATTATGAGAAAGTAATTTTAGAAATTGAGAAGACATATATCAAAAGGGAAACCATCACCACCATAACCGGTAACAATACCAGGAAGTATGGAACAGTAGGCATTTCTTGCACCATATGTGGTACCTACTTTAGTTCCATCCAACAAATCCAGGAAAACAAAGAAAATCACCTTTATTCATTTATACTTAGACCCCGAAATCTCGAAGTTTAGAGTCAGGTCATGAAGACTATCAATAAATATCTTCGACATAGACTGGAGACTAACTTGTAACCAGACCGCAGCTATCTCCGGATCAGAATACGGAAAGGCTCCATCCTAGCGAATCTATAGAAAACGGAAATGTGGCCACTCTGTGTGACAAGGAACGATTCACAAAATCACAAACATAAAGTCTCGGGACTTTTATTTCACAATAGGAAGATTTTCTTTACTCATTAATGACACATAAGCCTCCCTTTCATTATTGAGTTTACATGATACTGGTTTTTTTTAACTTATCCGGGTTTCTGGGTAGACGCGTTCTCTTGACCAATTAACGACATAATAGAAGACATTCACAAACAACATATCTAAATCATCGTGTTTTGACCTCTTCTTCTCATAAGCAAAATGCAACTACTAAAGTAATCAAACAAATCATTGTATAAAATAACTCTAATTGCTTTACTTTTGCTTTAAACATATGTTATTGCCACTTAATTTGAACAAAGTCTCGGGATTGAGGACACGTTATATTTTATAATTATTACACCTTATCAGAGCTTTCTCCTGTTAAACATTTACATTTACATGACAACAATGATAACAGGCATACACATGAAGTAAATTTACTGACAACAATGCACTACATAAAAACACTGTTCAAAATATATTGCTGGATTTGATGAAAATATTGCGCATGCCCGAAAAAACGCACGTGTTAAGGTCCAACGAAAGATCTGATTTGCCAGACAAAAGAAGCTCTATTTAACTCTATACCTAAGGCATTCAAGTTATGAAACACAATGCGCCATTCAATAAGTGGAAGGCATTCTCACATGGATGCTGTACTACTGTACTATGCTGTGAATAATTTACATAACAATGCTTATCTACGAGAAAGATTTCAGTCCATACTGAAAAGGGACATGTAAAGGGAATCATCAAAACAGATGGAAAAAATATTATATTTATCTAATATGAAAAGAAAAAGAAAATTTTGCTACAATTGGACGTAATTAATATAATTAACTATTATACTTCAGCTTTGAACGCTGTGGTAATTGCCGACCTGTCCTGTTCGGACGGAGACGCCGGTACATCTCTCGTCTACTCGGTCACCTCACGGCCTGTGTCGACCCACTTTGCTGTGTCCGAGACAGGTGGAGTCGCCTCCCTTGTTGTTAATAGTAAGTATTCATTTTTATATTTTTTGTTTCTTCTGTCCTTCTTATTATTTGAGTTTCGGTTTACATGAAATACAAATTTATAAATGAATTATCTATTGTAGCCAAAGTTGTAAATTTGCAATGTTATAATAATCATAACAATAATATTCAACACTTGATATAGCGCCCTATCTAGCTAGAATACGCCACTATAAATCGCTTTATAGTACAAAGATAATCATATACAATTTTAAGGAATTCACGGGAACTGCCTTATCAGGGGTTAACTACTAGTCGTATGCCACCTGACTAACATCTCCCTATGTGTGTATGCCTGCTTGTGTGCTGGAGATGTATTGTGCTCTGTTTGTAGTGGGACCGTGCATCCAGCGGTATTGCCAGAGCACAGATACCGCAACATCAGTCCCAGATCATTTTATACCCAATCTGGGTTGTTGGAGTTGTGTGGGCAGGAGAAAAACAATTTTTCTGAATATTCTATGCGTATGACGACTTCGGGGATTGAAACCCGGCCACCTGCGTGGAAGGCCGGAGTGTTAACCACTCGACCAATCCTCCCTTAAAGGGTTATAAGGGGTTGTATGGGTACCTTTCTCCATTAAGTCTAGGTTTCGACACCCTTTGGACATGTATTTTGTATTCTTTTGACCTTGAATAACACGGCGTAGTAAATTTATAAATTTGTTTGGCTTTGTGCATCGACAAATATTTTTTTAACTAGTAGTCCTCTTTATTTCATATTCCTAAATATTGTGTAGTCAATTACTGCAATTGTGATCAGCTGAATACGGATTATGTGTACAAGATATCAAGAATATAAATGCTGTGTATAAAATTATGAATGATGGGTAAAAATTTATAAATATTGTGTAGAAGACACACATGCGTCGTCTGCCTTAACGTAAAAGTTGACGTTTCACTTTTTTGATTGACAGGTGCGTTAGACTACGAGACCACAAGTTACTACGTGTTGGCCGTCTCTGTCTCAGATGGCGGTACTTCTTCTACCGTCAGCGTGGTCGTCAATGTGGGAAACGTTAACGAGGCTGGTCCTGTTTTTAACCCTGGTTAGTATGTTCCTCGGTTATCAAAGATATATTCAAGTATGTGACTAGATGATGTCCATGTGCACACCACACCTATGATGGAATTATCTCGACTTTGCTGACTTTGCTGAGCTCAACTTGTCTTCTATAGTAACAACGATGACCATTTTTTTCTGTGACTTTTTATTAGAGCTGGTAGATTTATCGTGGGATATTCACAATATATATTTACATAAGAATTGTCAATTCGCCTAATCTTTCCTTTTCTGATCGAAAGTAAAATTCATCATTGTCATCCTTTATTAACTATATTTCAAACTTCAGTTGATACGGGCGAACTGCCAATGTATGTACAATGTGCGAATATATCGGCAACAATCAAGAAAAGAGAAAAATAAATCTTCAAATAACAGTCCAGTTCGTATGGTACAATTGGACGTGTCGTATGCAATGACTTGGAATCGCATATCAGACGAAGTAACGAGAGGCATAAGATGTAACAAATTAGTTTAGTAAAATATCAATATGGTTTCTTAATTGGCAGATTAAAGTTTCTGCATTAATCTAAGGTTAATACAAATGGACAGAACTCTTAGATGCAGGAGATGTCTTGATAAAGGATACGGTTATGTCATGAAACCGTTCGACATACTTCCCCAGCCACACGTGCACATGATCGAGAGCTTTGCAAGGTATGCAAAATCTTACCAGATTTCATGATGGATTTGAGTATTCTTGATCGATAGAAAACTGTAGTCAACAAATATCTGTCGGACAGGAATCCTGTCCTGTGCGGAATACCAGAGTTCAGTGGTGATTTGCAAAGCAGTCATTTGAATTCCACGATGAACTTAATTTGTCCCACGTTCCTCTCGCGTAATTCCTATATTTTCGTCTGGATTTACGCGTTTCTTCCTTTGAATCTACTGGCTTGTTATCTTCCACATTAAAATCTATGTTTCATAAAATAAAAAATCGTGAGAAATACTAATATTCTTTAAGCTCGTATTTTCCTATTTGGACAATTTCCAATAACGGTTTCCTTGGTTTTGTATTCCAAAAAACAATACGGACAGGCCTTTGTTTTGTTTTGTCCTTTTTTTTCGTCTGTTACTTGCCCCCAATCACTAAACTGTTGAATTTGTTTTGGAAGGTGGTTTCAATTATACTGCGCTAGTACACGATCTTTCCACAGGTATTGTGTCTCTCCATGTTTCAGCAGCTTCAAATTCTTATTCGTCTACCTTACAAATATTGACATCTGTCCCTGGTTTATCTAGCTGAATACTGTGTCTAATTCTCATATCAGTATTTCTTTGAATCGGGCTCGCTATCATTTCCCTGTTGTGCGAGTTTTCCAATTAGAAAGCTGTTACCGTAATTGTAATTAGTTTGTCATGTTTTGTTGTCACTACCTCCGTTCTCATTTTGAAGCGGTGACATTACTTGGATTACATTCCAGGTGCTGTTGATGAAGCAGACGTCACTTACTCATCCGGAATACCTGGACTATTTATCCTTGCGTTTTTAATGGGTCTTTGTACTCTTTTAAAGCTTTCCCTTTTGTTCATGTTTTGCCCACGTTGTATCGATTTTGAGTTTGAATGTGAATTTATATTGAAACTTCGGTATTCCCATTTTTTGTAGCTTAGATTTGTTTTTCAATTTCATAATGAACATCAGTTGTCATTTAAGATTTCTTCACCACTTTATTTAACTTTTGGATAAAGTCCTTTTGTTGATATAACATCAAATTGTGTTTGTGGTGCGTCTTCATATAGTATAAGTCTCGTTCAACCAGACTCTTGTTGCCTGCGCAAGTGATCAAGCGTCTGGTTGAACGAGACTAATAGTATATGTCGACAATATGTATTCCATTGATAAATATCCCATAGAAATCCTTCCAAACTGTTCAACAACGATATGTCGCTTATTTTCTCGACAGAGCCTCATCATGGTTTATTAACAGAAATTGGAGATCATACTCAAAACATAGAATTCTTTATACATTGTAGTTACATATGCCGTAGCGTTTTCTGAGTCGACCTCCGTCAGCAGTGTCCTGGCCACTGTGACTGCAACTGACGCCGACACCGACACCATCACCTATTCATTTGTGACGTCATACACTGGGTTCGCCATCGATTCCGCAGCCGGTACGGTCTCCCTGGCGACAAGCTTAGACTACGAGACCGCGACTTCTCACACACTGCTCGTGCAAGCTGATGACGGAAGCCTATCAGCTACTGCCACAGTTGTCATAACTGTGACTGACGTCGATGAATCATCGTCATCGTCAAGTCCATCTTCATCGTCTTCATCATCTTCATCGTCTTCTTCAACGTCTTCATCCTCGACGTCCACCTGTACGCCGTTCTACGAGACAGTGACTGGTATATCTGTGATAGCTAGTGCTGGGGCGGCGGCCTTGATAGGAGTTGCAACTCTGGCGGCGGGCATCGTCAAACTTCGCAAGGTGTCAAGGTAGATAAATCATATACTGTATGTCGGGGTATAAGGTATTATTACCTAGCTTCAATATAAAAATGGTTCCACGTGCAGGTGTGTCCACATTTCCGGTCCTCAACAAAGGTAACTCCTCATTTCCAGGAATTAAATCAGGTAGGTCATCGTTAGTGTGCTTTGGAGTAGGTAATTCTTCATTGCATGTATCAATTGCCAAGGTGAATAAAGTAATTAAATAATCCTAGGTATCAAGAAAGATAACTCGTCGTTACCAGGTATTAAGGGAGGTTTCTTGTCATCATCAGGTATCAAGGTAGGTAACTCGTCGTACAAATTGTAACAAGGTATTTGAATAGTTCACCCATTTTTATTATGTATATATATATTATGTAACCATAAAGTAGATATATTTTCTTTATTGTTATTCCATCATTCACTGATTTTTTCTCATTTTAGCTGAGAATGATTTCTCTTTCGGCTCCTACATGCTTTTTGATGTCATAAATAAAACAATTGAATGACGTCACGTTCTAAAATCAGATAACGCCGTATTAAAGCTTGGTGGTTGACATCGAATGCATTTTTCTCTGGGGCTTAACAAAATAAAATACGACTCCTTATTTTGGAAATTGCTTCCCTTGGAGTAAGATTCTGGAACGTACATTCCTTGATAGGATTTGGGTTCAGACACGTGCACCTTCCTAACGTTAAAGACAGATTTCATTCGTCATAGACAACACATAATAACAAGATATCAAGGTACTTTGCTCATCTTTACCTGACCTTAAAAAAGGTCAACTCCTCTTTGCTGGATCCTAATGTGGGTAACTCCTCTCTGTCGGATCTCAATGTAGGTGAACTCATCTCTGTCGGATCTCAATGCAGGTCAGGTCATCTCTGTCGGATCTCAATGTAGGTGAACTCCTCTCTGTTGGATCTCAATGTAGGTGAACTCATCTGTGGCGGAACTCAATGTAGGTGAACTCATCTCTGTTGAATCTCAATGTAGGTGAACTCATCTCTGTTGGATCTCAATGTAGGGGAACTCATCTCTGTCGGATCTCAATGTAGGTGAATTCATCTCTGTTGGATCTCAATGTAGGTCAACTCATCTCTGTCAGATCTCAATATAGGTAAACTCATCTCTGTCAGATCTCAATGTAGGTCAACTCATCTCTGTCGGATCTCAATATAGGTCCACTCATCTCTGTTGAATCTCAATGTAGGTGAAATCACTGTCGGATCTCAATGTAGGTCAACTCATCTCTGTCGTATCTCAATGTAGGTGAACTCATCTCTGTCGGATCTCAATGCAGGTCAACTCATCTCTGTCGGATCTCAATGTAGGTGAATTCATCTCTGTTGGATCTCAATGTAGGTCAACTCATCTCTGTCAGATCTCAATATAGGTAAACTCATCTCTGTCAGATCTCAATGTAGGTCAACTCATCTCTGTCGGATCTCAATATAGGTCCACTCATCTCTGTTGAATCTCAATGTAGGTGAAATCACTGTCGGATCTCAATGTAGGTCAACTCATCTCTGTCGGATCTCAATGTAGGTGAACTTATCTCTGTCGGATCTCAATGTAGGTGAACTCATATCTGTCGGATCTCAATGTAGGTGAACTCATCCCTGTCGGATCTCAATGTAGGTCAACTAATCTCTTTTGGATCTCAATTTAGGTCCACTATCTCTGTCGGATCTCAATATCGGTCCACTCATCTCTGTTGGATCTCAATGTAGGTGAACTTATCTCTGTCGGATCTCAATGTAGGTCAACTCATCTCTGTCGTATCTCAATGTAGGTGAACTCATCTCTGTCGGATCTCAATGTAGGGGAACTCATCTCTGTCGGATCTCAATGTAGGGGAACTCATCTCTGTTGGATCTCAATGTAGGTGAACTCATCTCTGTCAGATCTCAATGTAGGTGAACTCATCTCTGTCGGATCTCAATGCAGGTCAGCTCATCTCTGTCGGATCTCAATGTAGGTGAACTCATCTCTGTCGGATCTCAATGTAGGTGAACTCATCACTGTCGGATCTCAATGTAGGTCAACTAATCTCTTTTGGATCTCAATTTAGGTCCACTATCTCTGTCGGATCTCAATATCGGTCCACTCATCTCTGTTGGATCTCAATGTAGGTGAACTTATCTCTGTCGGATCTCAATGTAGGTCAACTCATCTCTGTCGGATCTCAATGTAGGTGAATTCATCTCTGTTGGATCTCAATGTAGGTCAACTCATCTCTGTCAGATCTCAATATAGGTAAACTCATCTCTGTCAGATCTCAATGTAGGTCAACTCATCTCTGTCGGATCTCAATATAGGTCCACTCATCTCTGTTGAATCTCAATGTAGGTGAACTCACTGTCGGATCTCAATGTAGGTCAACTCATCTCTCCCGGATCTCAATGTAGGTGAGCTCATCTCTGCCGGATCTAAATATACGTCAACTCCTCTCTGCTGGATCTCAATATAGGTCAATTCTCTTTACCGGGATCATGGTAGTAACTCATCTGTAACATGCTTCGAGGCTCTACGTCAAGAGACCGGGAGAAATTTTCGGACAAGCGACATTTCCTCTACATATTTTATGTATTTGTATATTTTCGCAATTAGTTTGTCTGACATCGTTGTGTTAAATCACTTTGTTCTGACACAACTTCAAGTATTTTGAAAACTCGAAAGTTTCTTTTTAAGATAGTTGAGGCTTTGTTTGTTTCTTTTTTTTTTCTCGATAAACTAATTATCAACACTGCTACGTTTTGGTTATCGTAGTTAAGTAAAGATAAAAAAACAGAATTATTTTTTAAAACAATACATGAAGTTCGTAAAGTTCGATTATTTTGAGAGAGAAAAAATAACAAACAACAATTTCAGAGGATTTACAAAATTTTGTTTGAATTAGTTTTAAAACAAAGTAATGAAAAAGCATTTGAAACTGTATATAATAGAAATGATCTTTTTTAATAGTTTACTGTTTATCTGTAAATAACACATATTTCTCGAGGTAGAAACGTCTTAATTTAGACAATATTTTATTTCATCACTTGCACACTACATTACAATACAGTACAGATACAACGAGGATCGGATAACAAGCTATAAGCTTATATTAATTCCTCTCCTCTAGTACAGTTGCAGCAATTTACATGGACATTTACACACATCATTGATGAGACGGACAAAACATCATTTAAATAATGAAAAAAATGTAGTTATACATCATTTGATTGGTAGTAAATGACAGAGACAACGAGCTGTTACTTAGTAAGGAATAAAAAGAAAATTGATTGATAAAGATTCCTAGGGAATCACATAGAAATAGTTACCTCAGTGGTGTAAAGGAAAACTAAGATACGTCTGATCAACCACCCCTCGATGTAGAACTGTTTACTAAGGTTAAACATACGTGTATGTAGGTGTATGTCTTTCTCCCTGTTTAACTATGCACATGTTCATTAAAGGACAGCGTAGCTAGTTTTCGATGTATTAATACAAAAACTCTAGCGCTCTGTTATTGCATTAGTTTAATTAAATGTTTAAAGATTACGTATATAATTTAAGCAAGTGTACTGGGGCAAGTAGTAGTTCAAAGCTTGGTTAGCCTTCAGAGAACTAATGTACAAACTGAATCTCATGTTTAAATACAGATTGAAATTTCAAAACTGAACGTATATATGTATTATATTCATACTTTGATTCAGGTCAAACATTATAGAATAAATCAAATATTTTCTGTTTCTATTTTTTCACCTTCAGTCTGACGTCCGGATCGGCTAAGCTGACTAAAGTTGGACAGGTAATTAAGTAATCTAGACTTGAATATGGTATTTGTAATTGTAAGAGTACAATTATCTAGATAAGTATACCGTCGAGTAACAGGTAGTCTCCTTTGTGTTTGCATGTACATGTAATGGACTTGGGATCAGGTCATAGTTTTATTTCACCAACTATGTAATCATCATCAGTATTAACGACCAGCGTTACCTACTAGCGCCAATCACATTTTGAGTCAATGAAGTCCTTTATGAATATTTTTATTAAAAGTAGGTGTCTCACGCGGTCAATTGTTTTTTGAACTCCTTTCCTACTTTGATGTCGACCTAGTATTAAAACGTTGAAATAAAAATTAATTTAAAGTCCGGATATATGTGGCTGTTCTAATGTATCATACATACCAGATACAAGTTCCACACTAACTCTGTTGTGATATCTGCGATGTGAGCTACATGACTCATCCTCATTAATTATCATATGAACATTCTCTGGAGTTTTTACGTTAAGTTAACTTTTCTCTAAGGTAGCAGATAAAAAGCCGATACGGACCCAAGCATGGACGAGTACGACAACAAAAGTGGACCCTTGTAAGTACTTATTCAGTTATTGATGTAGATCCATGCAGATTGTATCGCCTCGTGTGCATATGCAAATCAAGCTAACTGGTAATTGACGTAGACTCCTGTTATGTGTTTGGCCCAATGTGATTAGGGAGGTTAATATTTCTAGAAATTATCAAAAGGATGTTTTTATTAGTAGCTATTAGTCCCGGAGACTAATCAAAACCCAATCGGGACCCGCCGGCACTTTCCGTAAATGTTTACGGAAAGTGCCGATGGGTTCCGATTGACTATTACCTGTTAGCTGGAACTTATTTTGGCACTGTTTACTTTGGATGACCAGTTTAAGAATAAATGGTCTGTTTAATTCAAAAGATGTAACTTTTTAACGTTATACATGTTTTTTATATGCACCTTTCCCCTTGTCATATGTTTCTATATTTGTCTGGCGACTTCAGATATTGATGTTTCAATAGACCTACCACTGATGAATCTTTTAATGGACGTACGTAATTTCCATATGGCGCTGTTAATGTTTTGCTTTACCTAGTTAGGCTTTCTACATCGTCATACAAACTTTTTTAAATCAGTGATTCCTTTTAAATCAGTATTACCTTTTTTATTGTTTCATAAAATTGTTATAACCAAATTATGCCCGACTTGTTATGATGTGTGGACATCGGTTATTGTCTACAATATACTAGTAGGCCTCACCACGTGACAGTTGCCTTGTTTTCCAGTTACAGGCAAACCAATGAAGACCGCGTTACCACCATACTTCTAGAAGACAACTTATCTGGTGTGTTCAGTGAACAGGTGTACTATGACCACGTGTGTCTGTGATAACAAGAAAAAGTTAAAAACTGACACGGTACCAGATTTCTGTTTCAACACATGTCTCATATATCGATGTGCCAAAGTTTTGTACCTTATAATTGATTATTGTTTTGTATATCATCATCTTCTCAATAAAATTTCTTTATTCTTGAGTCGTATAGCGTGTGATATTCGTGTAGAATGAAAAGCATGTGATATTCTTGTATAAGGAAAAGCGTGTGATATTCTTGTAGAAGGAAAAGGGTGTGATATACTTGTAGAAGAAAAAGCATGTGATATTCTTGTAGAAGGATAAGCATGTGATATTCTTGTAGAAGGAAAAGCATGTGGTATTCTTGTAGAAGGAAAAGCATGTGATATTCTTGTCGAACGAAAAGCGGGTGATATTCGTGTAGAATGAAAAGCATGTGATATCCTTGTAGAAGGAAAAGCATGTGATATTCTTGTAGATGGAAAAGCATGTGATATTCTTGTAGAAGGAAAAGCGTGTGATATTCGTGTAGAATGATAAGCGTTTGATATTCGTGTAGAAGGAAAAGCGTGTGATATTCGTGTAGAAGGAAAAGCGTGTGATATTCTTGTAGAATGAAAAGCGTGTGATATTCGTGTAGAATGCAAAGCATGTGATATTCTTGTAGAAGGAAAAGAATGTGATATTCTTGTAGAAGGAAAAGCGTGTGATATTCTTGTAGAAGGAAAAGGGTGTGATATACTTGTAGAAGAAAAAGCATGTGATATTCTTGTAGAAGGATAAGCATGTGATATTCTTGTAGAAGGAAAAGCATGTGGTATTCTTGTAGAAGGAAAAGCATGTGATATTCTTGTCGAACGAAAAGCGGGTGATATTCGTGTAGAATGAAAAGCGTTTGATATTCGTGTAGAATGAAAAGCATGTGATATCCTTGTAGAAGGAAAAGCATGTGATATTCTTGTATAAGGAAAAGCATGTGATATTCTTGTAGAAGGAAAAGCGTGTGATATTCGTGTAGAAGGAAAAGCATGTGATATTCTTGTAGAAGGATAAGCATGTGATATTCTTGTAGAAGGAAAAGCATGTGATATTCTTGTCGAACGAAAAGCGGGTGATATTCGTGTAGAATGAAAAGCATGTGATATCCTTGTAGAAGGAAAAGCATGTGATATTCTTGTATAAGGAAAAGCGTGTGATATTCTTGTAGAAGGAAAAGCATGTGATATTCTTGTCGAAGGAAAAGCGGGTGATATTCGTGTAGAATGAAAAGCATGTGATATCCTTGTAGAAGGAAAAGCATGTGATATTCTTGTATAAGGAAAAGCGTGTGATATTCTTGTAGAAGGAAAAGCATGTGATAGTCTTGTAGAAGGAAAAGCGTGTGATATTCGTGTAGAAGGAAAAGCGTGTGATATTCTTGTAGAAGGAAAAGCATGTGATAGTCTTGTAGAAGGAAAAGCGTGTGATATTCGTGTAGAATGAAAAGCGTTTGATATTCGTGTAGAAGGAAAAGCGTGTGATATTCGTGTAGAATGAAAAGCGTTTGATATTCGTGTAGAAGGAAAAGCGAGTTGTATCCATGTAGAATGAAAAGCGTGTGATATTCGTGTAGAAGGAAACTACGTGTTGGACGTTTCTTAATGACGTCTATAGGTTTTGATTTTAAGATGTCAGTACTGCGGCGGTACCGACCTTACGCTCAATCGGGAACCGTCGGCACTTCCCGTAAACGGAAAGCGCCGACGGTTACCGATTGCTTAACGCTTTGTCTGTTTTATGGATAACAATTGAATCAATGGTCAAGTTCTGTTATTTTACAGCATTTGTGTTGGTTGTTTTAGGATTTGCATATATAGGAATGCATTGGTGAGAAAACAGACGAACATCAAACTGATAGATAACAATATATTTAACAACGCCACAGGCGTGAAACGTCAATTGCATACAGATGTTTTGCTAGAATAAGTCCATTACAGGCCATACAGCATCTATGAATATGTATTACAACAGCACAGGTAGACATTTCAGCGAAACGTATATCAGAATACATAAGTTTGTGAACAATGCTATACAACACCACAGGCTGGGAAACTTTAGTGAAAATTAGAATAAATTAGATTGTGAACAATGTTACAACTCCACAGGCAGTGACTTCAATAGAATGCACTAGTCTGTAAACGATAAGTAAGGGCTCCAAAGGCAGAGAAAAAAAAGAAATCTGGAATAAATCTATCCCAACAGCATAGGTAGTAAAACAATAATGAAATAAAGAATACATTAGGCTTTACACCACATTTTATATTCTTACAATACCACAGATTTAAAGCTTAAACATTTCAGCTAAGAAGCATCGATGATGTTCTATGAAATTCAAATTGTATAGTGAATTTAATAATGATTATAACTTGGTAAACATTTTATACTCGTGTCTTATTTTAGGATTGAATCTTGCTTTGGTCGATTGCATGGGGTGATGAATTGAGGTGGTCTTGAAACAAATTTAGCAGTTCATATTGAATTTGTTTCAAGACCAACTTAATTCATAGCAGTTCATTGAATTTGTTTCAAGACCAACTCAATTCATCACCCCATGAAATCGACCAAAGCAAGATTAAAAGCTTATATTTCAAACAACGTGTGTTTATTCAATAATTGGAACTTGTGAAGTCCATTCTGATAGTTTGTGCCAGGTTCTGGAGCTTGTGCAGGTCTACGTATTGACGTATGTAAAACAAATATAGTCCGTCATTGAAGGACCATCATACAACATGAAAACACAAAACCATATCGAATTTTTGTCGATGAGTTCATTAGATATCAAATTTTCTGACGCGTCATCGCAGGCTCAGCGGCGAGTCTACGCACGGCAGCCATCTTCAAACCAGCTCGAAGTGGAGAGTAGTCTCGTTCAACCAGACTCTTGTTGCTGCGAATAGAGAGTCTGGTCAAACGCAGTGCTTTCGTTTTGTGACATCATAACGAGGCTTACCGAGATTCTGGTAAAAAAAATCATTGGTCAAAGGTTGACACACCCTTTTTAACTTTTGAAGTCAGAATTTGAGTGGACCAAAATTACATTGAATATTTTAATTCATTAACCTGTATCTGCATTCCTGAAGTTTCCATGTTTTCACTATTAACGATAAAAATGTAAGAAAATGCTTCAAAAAGAATGATTTCATGTTTTTTCATTGGATATTTTACAATAATTCACGAAGCTAACAAGGCTATTGATACAAGTCAATCCAGATTACCTGAGTGAGAACTTGAAGGTGTTTTGAAAGGTGTACAGGTAAAATCTCACTTGCTTTGCATGCTTTTTTCAAACTTCAGTCAGCCTTGTTGGCTTTGTGCTTAGTAATGATTTATTCAATGGAAATATATGGCATTATTCTTGAGATTTGACGCATTTTCTTACATTGTTCTCGATAAAATTGAATACATTGGTACTTTAGGAATGCATGTATAGGTAACTTTTTTCATTAATTTCATTATTCATTGAAATGTTAAATAGCGTTGACATAACGTCCGGAAACGAAAGTAGAAATACTGCCCTCTGGTATTCTGTGTTTGACAAGACTCTTGAATTACAAGTGATCAAGCGTCTGGTTGAACGAGACTAAGTGGAGAGCCGCTAAATTTCAAGGTTCTACATCTTCTGGAATATAGCTGCAGTAATTGAATGTCGGATTCGACAGGAAACCAGACGTGGCTTGAAAGGACGGAATAATTCAATGTTCGACTGAATTTCCTACAATAATAATAATACAGTTTCACGTCCGATCGGGGAATCGAACCCCGGCCGCCTTGGTGAAAGGCAAGTGCGCTATCCACTGCACCACCGCACCACCCGACCACCCTAATAAATAATGTAAAGACACCTTGTGGTAACCTTTTGATCAAAGCTTCATACTTCATATGGCTATAGGAATGTTTACATTTCCCCTGCTGTCAGCCCTATATAAATAAAATCTGGTTGATATTAGTGGTTATGACAGTTTATTGTCGATAGTGACTTCGATATCTTTTTCAGTTTCGGTATATGGAAGTTCTTTTCCATCTTCTAAAAGGAATTTATTGCCGTCATTTTTACCAATCCGCAAGGCTTGGCATTTATCTGGATGGAAGAACAGGAGCCACTTTTTGTTCCATACCTATAAATAAGTGAATGACTATGAAGAAGCGTCAACAGAAGCAATGAATTATGTTTACAAGGACGTAGACCATGAACCATGAACCTTTGTGCAGGTCTTCTTGTAGACGCTTGCAATCCTGGGCGTTGAATATGGGACGGTAGAATTTGGTATCATCAGCAAATAGGTATGATTTTGTATCCACACTCGTTATATCTGGGAGGTCATTTATGTGTAAAACAAATAGAACCGGTCCTAGTACCGATCCTTGTGGAATGCCACTGATCACTTCCTACTAGCATGATGCGTCTCCGTTTACTGTTATACGTTGTTTGCTATTTAGAATGAATGCCTTTATCCAGCTCGTAATTTTACCGGTATGAGTCGCTGGTGGGGAACTGTCGAATTGCCTTCATAAAGTCACAATACACGTGTCACAATAAACGTGTCGCAATGTTTCAAGACCGACTGGTCCCTTTAAAATTTGCCAAGCTATGACTGAGTAAGCGATTTGTAAAAAAAAATACCTGTACAACGATGTAATGAAATTGATATGTATGTGTACATCTGGGTAAATATTTGTGAACATAATACTAAGGTGTATTTAAAAAAATCATTCATTCCAGCTACGTACCCCTACAATGAATTCGAAACGACTGTCATAATGAGTGAGTAAATATTTAGACAGTTGTATATATATACGGTCATGAAATAAGATTTATCATTATATCCTTTTTTTTAATAAGGTTTGCTCTGGCCAAACACCCATACGAGACAACGGACTTAGATTATCACGGACCTAGATCTAATTCCGTGGATACACATTGTAATGTTTTGTCAGTTCTGTTTCACAACGGGTCTATAAGCTACCAGTCATCCGATCATTTTGAAGAGAATCGAATAAACAATCGGTTATAAAAGCCTTTAAATTTCTTGTGGTGTTTTTTTTTTCATATGAGGTAATTATAAACTCTACATTCAAACTTCGTTTATGTTGGTTTCCATAAATTATATGTTATTTTGAATATAAATCACCGTAATCAAAGTCGCACTGGAGTTTCGGGCTCTGTCCTACTTTTTTTAGACAACGCTATTTAACTTTGGTTTTACAGTCACCAGCTGTAGGCCCAACACGGCTACACCCCATTGTTGAACTGTCGACATCACTAAGACGTTTGTATACAATACGCAATATACAAGCTTTTACATGCTCTGAATTTTCCATTGACTTCCGATACTGACTGACAACTCATGGCAAAGCTCTTTGCCTTTGGACATACGGTGCTTTTACATCAAATTGTTCCTAATCAATAATTCTTCATTATCTTATTCTTCAATAATTTCTCATCACGGATGAGAAAGTGGATTTGGCACCCGGGTATCTAGTATTCAGACAGACGCCATGGCAGCCCCAACCACCGATTGTGTATCGTTGACAATTGCCGCCAATATAGCGTGCTCAATATCGATAGTACTGATAAACAAATGGCTTTATACGGAGTACGGCTTCCCCAACATCAGTCTCACGTGTATCCACTTCGTCATGACATCACTAGGGCTGCTTATATGCAGAAAACTGAACTTTTTCCAGCCCAAAAGCGTCCCAATCATGAAGATGATGCCCCTGGCCCTGACGTTCTGTGGGTTTGTTGTGTTCACTAACTTGTCTCTGGAGACGAATTCTGTGGGAACTTACCAGATCATGAAGACCATGACGACCCCCTGTATCATGGCTATACAGTCAACATACTACGATAAATCATTTTCGACAAAAGTGAAACTCACTGTGGTAATTTCTAAACCAAACAGAGACCCGACCATCTATTGGAAACCACTGGGTTCTGGGAATGACATACGTTTATACTGTTATCTTTCTTCAAATATCATATAATAATATAATTAGGTTTTAAATAACTATTCATATTTTTTTTCATAGTTAGCATTTGAATCTTTGAAAGAGAAAAGTATGAAAATAAATATGTCATTCAAGTACACTGATGTTCCACTAGCCCGAGTTTCCTCTGGCCCTAACACCAGACTTGGACATTTTGACATATAAATGTCTGGTGTGGGGCCAGAGCACACTGCTATATGAAAATGTGGAATTCTCCGACACCGTTTGGTATTGGAGAGTTATGAGGTGCTGACAACAAAAATATACTACGACAAAACACATACCTCAGTACTCGCATGTATCGATAAATGGATTATTTTGATTTTCAATTGTTCATAATTTCCCACCTGAGCAACCGCCATTTTTATAGGTCATGGGGTGACTAATCAACAAACCGTACTGATCTGGACCGAAAACATAATTATATTATTCTTGTTTAGAAGATTTCCGGACCGCATCCTTTTGTTGATTAGTCACTCCTTTAAAAACGGTGTCGGAGAATTCCACATTTTCATATAACAGTGCACTCTGGCCCCACAACAGACATCTATATGTCAAAATGTCTAAGTCCGGTTTCAGGGCCAGAGGAAACTAGGGCTAATGTTCAACTTGACTTCCACTTGAAATAACCAATCTTACATGTCAATATCTATTGTGTTAAAATGTGAATATGTACATGTTATCTGCTGCTTTAACATATTAAGTACTAGGTCCGAAACAGAAATAATGCTAGCTGGATAACTGTGAGTGCTTATTCATATCATAACTAAACTGGGTTCCATAATTTTTGGTGTCGTTAATGCTAATGTTGCAGATTTATATGTACTACTACGTGCTACACTGATTATATATTCTCCTGTAGCTCTAGAAAAATTATTCCACCTGTACTGTTAAGTACATATACCAGAGTAAATTTCACAAATTTAATAGGGTGCTTTTATAAATAGAACTGAAATTGCATGACACACAAAGACTGTATATATATGTACAGTTTCAGTTGACCGCCAAAGATTGGATAATTTATAATAACAAATTCTAGATAAACCTCAACATACTGATTACAGATATTAAAAAAAAATTCTCTCAGATTTCTGAAGGAATTTAATTATTCAGTTCTGGCATGGTATGCTTTAAAATACTCTCACTTTTAATCAGTTAAAATATTTACTTATTGATGTCTTGATAAAACAATCTAGATATGATGCTTAAGATTTAAGTTTAGTTTTGTTAATTTCAGATTCCAATAACTATAGGAGTTACTTTAAATTCAATATATGATGTGAAGTTCAACTTGCTCGGGGTATGCTTTGCCACTGCTGGTGTACTGGTCACGTCGCTGTACCAAGTGGTTAGTATAATAATCTATGTAAAAGTGTGGTCTCTGTTTATATAGAGTATTATATATTCTTAGAGTCTATTGTTCTATCATGAATATATTATATACATATATATGAGCTTGATATCTGGGTATATGTATTCTTAGAGTCTATTATTCTATTATGGCCCTTTCCTGAGGGAACTGTTCTCTTATAGTGTTGTCTGGGGAGGCACTATACCTCTCCAGACAACACTATAGCATATTGTCATGTGTTTACATATTTATCTGATGAAGTATTCTTTAAGCCTATAACTGTTATACATGCTTCCTGATACAGTTATCTAGTGTTTCTGTATGTATGCGCGATATGGTACTGACAAGCTGTACATATGATAACCTACTATTTTAAGATTTATAATTACTGTAGTATAACCAGTTGTATAAAATTCTAACAAGCAACCGTTGGTTTTGTTATTGACAGTGGGTAGCGGAGAAGCAGCATGAATTCCAGATGAACTCGATGCAGTTGTTGTATTACCAGGCTCCACTGTCAGCAGCCGTCCTCATTGTTGTCATCCCTTTCATCGAAGCACCTCTTTTCAGCTTCCACGGAGCTCTAGGCTCCTATCCTAGAAATGTAGTTGTGAGTTACATATGCCTGAAACAGTGTCTTTGATTAAAGTGCTTACATTTCTGCTGAAATAATTCTTGATATATATATATATATGAGCTTGATATCTGGGTATATGTATTCTTAGAGTCTATTATTCTATTATGGCCCTTTCCCGAGGGAACTGTTCTCTTATAGTGTTGTCTGGGGAGGCACTATACCACTCCAGACAACACTATAAGAGAACTGTTCCCGAGTGAAAGGGTCATAATAGATTTAGTACATCACATGACTGTCATTTGACAATAAAAAGTAACATATTTAATAATTAACAATAAATGGCAATAAGATAATATTTTGAGTAGATCTCTCCATTTTTAGGTCACCTGAGCTTTGCTCAAGTGACCTATTATAATCGCTTTTCGTCCGTCGTCGTCCGTCGTGCGTAAACTTTTACATTTTCAACTTCTTCTCAAGAACCAGTGGATGGATTTTTTTCAAACTTGGTCAGAATCATCCTTGGTAGATGAGGCTTCAAAATTGTAAAATTGGGATTCCTACCCCAACCCCTGGGGCCAGGGCAGGGCCCCAAAGGGAAAATTAATCAATATTTCAAAAATCTTCTTCTTCAGACTCAGAGGTACTACACTCATTTTCTCT